>NW_021132731.1:0-7385 GCF_004193835.3 Ostrinia furnacalis
ATCTGGGCCTTATGAGTGTCGCCGTGGATCACGTCGAACATGGCGGCGTTGGCGGCGCGCTGGCCGCCCGTCACCCCGCCCATAGGCTTGCCGATGGCGTTCAGCGGGACGTGGACGAATCCGACCCCATCAATGAACCGATATTGCCCATAGGGCGTCGTGCGCCACCCCCATTGCGCGAAGGCTTCCTCTATCTTGTGGCCGTGCGGCTCGGCCTCCGGATGGAGGTTGTCCCAGCGCCACGCCCGGTGTTCGTGGTTGCCTAGGGTGGCGTCCATCTTGGGCTTGTGCGCCCCCAGCCCCCGGCGGAACTCCCGCTGGCTTTCGTGGAAACTCTCCAGGTCTTGCGTGAACGTCGGCTTCGAGAGACCCTCGAACGTCGCCCGGTCGGTGTGGGTCGAGAAGCTGTCCAGCGTCATCCAGTCGCCGACCGAGACGACGCGATCCACCTGGTGCTCAGCCGCGAACCGGCCCAGCCAATAGAAACGCTCCTTGTTGCGCAGATGCGGGCTGTCGTGGGCGTCCCCGATCACGCAGACAGTGATGGGGTCGCCCTCGGGCATGGGCTCGGCGACGTGATCCTGAAACGGGATGACCGGCGCGCCCGGCGGGCGGTGGAGATACTGCCGGGGGCGATAGGCGCTGTCGTCCGGCTCAAGATTGTACAATGTCTTGGCGGACCGCAGGCGGGTTTGCATGGTCCCCTGCGGAATGCCCCATCGCTCGGCGGCTTCGGCTATGGCGCCGTTACCGCTTCCAGGCATTCCCTTGGGCCGGAACCCCTGTCGAAGGCACTCCTCTACGCGCTCAATGGTTTCTTGGGCGGTCTCGATACGGAGGGCGGGTTGGGGCATGGGGCCTCTATCGCTGGCGTTGTTTCAGCCACTGGTCGATCAGCGACCGTTCGGCTTTGAAGGTGTCGATGGCGAGTTGGCGGGCGGCGTCGCACTTCACGATGGCCGCGCCGCGCAGCAGATACGTCGCCTCAAGATCGCCTTGGGTGGCGGCCTCGGGGATGCGGGGCAGGTCGCAGGGCTGTTCAGCGAGCGCCGGCAGGGTTAGTCGCGGCGCATCCGTTAAGACGGGGCGCGTAGCCGCACAGCTCGTCGTCGCGGAAATACAGGCGAGCATTAGCGCCCGCCTCCATGGGTTCGTTCGCATCGGGGGCGCTCCGGGCGTCGGCTATGGCAGTGGCGGTGGATTGCTCCAAGGTGATGATCTGACGGTGGACGGTTTCCAGCCGCTGGATCTGTTCGGCCTGTCCCTGGCTCTCCATATCGGCGGAAACGGCCTTGTCCTCGGCTATGTCCCTCGCCTGTTCCGACCGCGCCAGACGGCTTTCAGCGGACCACGGCAGAAAGGACCACAGCCCGTTCCATGCGTTCGCCAGCAGGATCAAAGCGACGACGACGGCGAGCTCGGCGGTGATCTGCGTGGGGTCTGCACCAAACTGCGCCGCCGCCGCCTGTGCCGCCGCTAGCCGTTGTTCCGGGGGAAGGCTCTGCACAGACTCGATGGCCGCCACGAGCTGGCCCGCCCTATTCGCTGCTTGAGCCCGCTCCGCCTCGGAAGCGCCATCGCGGAACTTGGTGATTGCCTCCAGTTCTTCGGGCGAGGAGGCAAAGCCGGTCGCCGCTGCATAGTCGCCCGTCTTGAGCGCCCCGGCGATGTTCTGGCCGCGCTGGACGCCCTGCTGCTGTTGGTCGTATGTCTGGATAGCCTGGCCGGTGCGTAGATCGCCCCCAGTGAAGGCGCGAGCCGCCGCGCCCTTGTAGTCGCCCGACGACATCAAGCCGCCGATCTCGCGGCCGGTGCGGTTCTTGTCGAACTCCTGCATCATGTTCCAGCCTCCGGTCATGCCGCGCTGGAAGCTGTCAAACGGTACCGTCATTTGCCGAACCACCCTTGCGAAGCGCCGTACATGGCGGTGCCCGACGCGTTGCCGAGCGCGCCAGACCAGGCCGATGCGCTGTTAAGCGAGCCTTGCGCCCGAGCGTTGGCGCCGGTCATCATCAGCCCGCCGACAGTCTGGGCGTTCTGCATCCCAGCCCGGCCGACGTTTTGCGCCACCTGCTGGCCCTGGCCCGCAACACCGCCGACGCGATTCATCCAGTCCTGATAGTAGGAGCCGAAGGTGTTCTGGCCGTAGTCGTTCAGCGCTTTCATGCGCCGGCCGGAATACATGCCTCCGGTCAGCGGCGCGGCGCGGTCGATGGACTTGATCCCTTGGTCGAGTTGGGCCTGATAGCCAGGCGTGTTCATTACCTGCTCGGAAAGCTGCTGCTGCGCGGTCGCCACGGCGGGCGCGGCCCGACCCTCGTCCTTGCCGTATTCCTGATAGTGCTGCTTCCCGGCATCGCTCATGGACATTCCGCCGCCGAAGCGGCCGCCCTCGTATTCCGCCAGCAGATCAGGATTGTCGCGCACGTATTGCGCCCAGTTCGGGCCGGTCATCAGGCCTGACCCGGCGGTTCCCGGTGTTCCGCTTCCGCTCGTCATCGAGGGGATGCCGAGCGCTTGCATGTAAACGGACGACGCCTGTTCGCCGCGATTATAACCCGGCATCTGGAGCTGCAGCAGCTTTTCAAACTGCTGGTTCTGCAGTTCCGCGGCGCGGTCAGCGGTGGCGGATTGCGTCTTGGCTGCGCTTTTGGATGCGCTGGACGACAAAGCGGCGCCGCCGAGTCCCGCAGCGGCGCTACCGATCATTGCACCTACCGGCATAGAAGCACCTCCATATTCGGGCCTTCGAGAACGGCGTCAACCACGTCGATCACCATGGGATTGAGAGAGATGAGGGCGATGGGCGCGTACCCGGCGAGGGCCGCCCAGGCGTTGTAGGCCTGCACGCCCTTGATAGGGTTCCCGGCTCGGCACATCAGTACGGACGCCCCCACAGCGTGGTCGTGGCTTGTGTCGTCTTCATGTACAATCAGCTCGGATCCCGCTGCGATCTTGGCGGCCTCCAAACGGTCATGGAACCAGGCGCCAGCCGCGTGACACGCCTTGCTGGCCTGTATCCAGTCCTCGATTTCAATACGGGCGTATTCGTCCCCATTCATCACGAACCACGTGCGGAACCCGGCCACCCGGCCGATGGCGCGGGCTGCGACATTGCCCTTAGGCAGGCGCGTGAGCAGGCGCGTGCAATCGGTGTGTGTGAACACATATTCCAGCGCTTTTTCCAACGCCTCGCGCACCCCACGGCCCCGACCCTCGGGCAGGAACATGGAGTGGACCTCATAGGCCCCCCCGCCATGGTTGTGCAGCACCCATCCCCCGTATTGGGCTTGCAGGGCGATGTTGCGCGGGTCGGAAACCGCCGCCGTCAGATCAATCGGCCCCGTGCCTAGCAACTCCGGTCTGACGGCGGGGTGATTAGCGACCTCGTTTAAGAATGTTGGATCAAGAGTGCGTCGCATCGTCATGCTTCCAGGGCCGTAACGCGGTCGTTCAGGTTGGAAACCTCGGTGTTGATGGTAACGACCGCCTCCAGGGCTGCGGTGGCTGATCCCTGCGCTGTGGTCGCAGCGGTCAAAGCCGTCGTGGCGGACCCCTGCGCGGCAAGAGCAGCGGCCTCGGCGGCGTCTGCGGCGGCCTGCGCCTGCTGAATGGCGTCCACGGCTGCGGCCAGGGCGTCGATCAAGGCTTGTTGACCCTCATCGACATCCGCCTGACCTTTGCGCGCCTCTTCCATGAACTGCAGGAAGTTTGATGTCGGCCTGCCGTCTGGCGTGACGATGGGCTGTTGCGCTGAAAGCTTGGGAAGGGCCATCAGTCTACCTCAGCATATGCGGCGTAGATCACCCGCTTGACCGGGTCGGTGATGCGGATCTTGAAGGCGCAACCCCGGCTCAGGCCTTGCCGTGTGAACAGCACCCGGCGCTGACGCTCACCTTGCTTGCCGAAGCCGCGATAGAGCGGCGCCGACCACTCCTCGCCGTCCTCGGTGCGGGACAGGCTAATCTTAGGGTCCAACGTCAGCGAGCCCACGCCCGCCTCTAGCCTGACCTCCACCTCATTGACCGAAAAGCGTTCGCCCTGATTGTCGATCCAAGGCGTGATCATCTCAAAGGGCAGCGGTTCGCCGTCCTCGTCATACCCGACGTGTTCGAACAGATTGGCTCCGCCGAATAGGTGCTTCTCTCACGGTCCCAGCGATCTCGCGTCTTCGGCGGCGGGGGCGGCGCAGGCTTTCCAGCGCGGCGCAAGGCCTCCAGCGCGTAGCGCAGGGCGTCGATGGTGTGGTTGTCTTTGTCTTCCAGGAGCGGAAGGACCTCGCCGGTCAGCGGGTCGGTCTTGTAGGAATAGCGGAGCAGTTCAGCCCCGACCGTCGCCTCGCAGCGCGGGTGAACCACGATGTCGAAGCTCTTCAGAAACTCGATGCCGTCTTCCAGAGAGCCCGGCCCCTTGATGGCCGAGATGATCTTGAATCCGTGGCGCCGCATGTAGCTGACCATTTCCGGTCGGCTGCTATCGGCGGTGATGGTCCAGCGCGTGGCCTGGGGAATGCCGGTCCAGCGCGCCTTCTGCGCCTCGCTCAGCGCCCTTAGGGCCTGCGCATTGCGGCGGTTCAGGTCGTCGTCTTCCGTCCCACCGAAGAGGAACGGCACGAAGTCGGTTTCAACGCCCGCCTCGCTGACGCACTGGTCGATGTAGAGCGTCCGTCCATCGAGGAAGGCGCGCACCAGAACCGAGGGGTCGGAGCCAAAGCCCCAGTCTGCGCCGAAGCGGAAAACAGCGTCGGCGGGCGTATCGAACGCCTCGACCTGCCAGTTGCGGAACACGCGGGCTTCGGAGCTGGTCTGATAGCCGCCACCCCAGACGTGAGCGTATTTGTCAGGGTCTCGGCGCTTGTCGCGCTCCATGTCCTTGGCCAGGGCCGTGCCCCAAAACCACGGATTGTCCGAATAGTTGGCCTCAACGCAGATGAAGTCGGGGTCGCCCTCGTTGTCCGAGAACATACGCTCGATAGGGTCGGTCGGCTGGTTGGGGTTCCAAGAGAACCACATCTCCGCGCCGGGCGTGCGGAACGTCGGCGTCGCGATGTCCAGCGACCGTTGACTGATCGTCTGGGCCTCTTCGACCCACGCCCTGTTGAACCCCTCCAGCGACTTGATCGACGCCGCCGTGTGGTTCTGAAGGCCCTTGAAGATGAACAGGCTGTCGTTCGGCCCGCGTATCTCCGTCTCGGTGATCCGAAACAGGTGCGACACGCCAAGCTTCCTGATCTTGTCCTCGATCAGCTGCTTGACCGAATCCTTGATCGAGGTCTGCGTCTCCCGAAGGCAGGCGAAGCGGACGTGAGACGTGACCGCCTCTTCCACCGCCAGCTCACCGAAGAAATGGCTCTTGCCGCTGCCGCGTCCGCCCTTGGCGCCCTTGTAGCGGGCCGGCTGCAGAAGCGGGAGGAACGCTCTAGGCGTCTGGATGTCGAGGACTGCCACCCACCCAACCCCAGTTCTGGCCGGACCTGACCATGGGCCGGTCGCGGTCTTCAGTTCGATGAAGGCAGCCCGCAGGTCAGGCAGGACAACGGCGAGGTCAGCGACCCCGGCGGTGACGCCCATGGCCTTGAGCTTGGCGGCCTCGCGCACATTGCGGAATCCACCGTTGGGGACTGCGTAAAAGACGAGATCGGGTGCGACAATTTTGAGGAACCGCGCGACCGTGATCTGCAACTGATCTTCAGACTGCATCACTAATCTCCCGCCACGTTCTCCCGGCCAAGAGGTGCCCCATGGTCGTTTCACCGACAGCAAAGCGCCGAGCCAGACTGGCGCAGGAGGCCCCATGGGCGTGTGCGCAACGAGCCTCCCTAGCGGCGGTTACGCTCAACTTGGCCCTGGGGTGTGCATCGAGCTTCGAGACGGGCGGCAATACTGCGCGCCCGCGCTCGCAAGCGTCGTCGCTGTTCTGCTGATGAGTGCCGATCAAAAGGTGCGCTGGATTGCAGCAGGGGCGGTTGTCGCAGGCGTGGCGAACTATCAGGCTGCCGCGTGTTCGCCCCTGGGGAAGCCATCCATTGGCTATCAGGAACGCGACCCGATGAGCCTTCTCGACGCGCTTCGATCCATACTGCGGGTACTTGCTAAGCCCGTAGCCGTTTGGGGTTAGGGATTTAGTATAAGGCCAGCACGCTTCGGCGCCTCCGGTTCGGTCGCACTTGAGCCAGAAGGCTTCTGCTTCGGTCGGTGTTACGACCACGACCATCTTTTGCAGGACGTCCTCGGTCATGCGATCACCCTGCCGTCACGCACAGTCACGTCGGTCCCGGGCTGCACAGGCTGGTCGGATGCGGCCGTTAGGAGCGTGGTCCCGATCTTAAACGTGATCGTGTATCCACCGCCCGCGCGCTCGAAGCAGGACACGACGTTGACTGTCTGGGTCATGGTCGCGCCCTCAGAACGGAATGTCGTCGTTCAGGTCGTAGCTTTCGCTGTGACCTGACGATTTGCCGGCAGGGCCGGAAAAGCCGGACGAATAGTCGTCGCCTTGGCTGCGCTCACCTTCACCCTGCGGCTTGCCGCCGAGCATGGTCAGGACGCCGCCGAACTTCTGCAGGACGATCTCCGTCGAGTATTTCTCGACGCCCTGGGCGTCCGTGTATTTCCGGGTCTGGAGCGAGCCCTCGACGTAGATGGTCGAACCCTTCTTGAGGTAGTTCTCGCAGGTCTTGACGATGTGCTCGTTGAACACGACGACCGCGTGCCATTCGGTCTTTTCCTTGCGCTCGCCCGACGCCTTGTCGCGCCAGCTTTCGGAGGTGGCGATGCGCAGGTTGGCGACACGGTCGCCGCTGTTCAGCGTGCGGATTTCCGGGTCGCGGCCCAGATTGCCGACGAGGATGACCTTGTTGACGGAGCCGGCCATGATCAGACCTCACCCAGGGCGACGAGGTAGAGGTCGAGGATAGCCTCCTCTTCCTGACGCTTGGCGCGGTCCTGCTTGCGCAGGCGCAGCACCTTGCGGAGGACTTTGACGTCGTAGCCATCGCCCTTGGCCTCGGCGAAGACCTCCTTCATGTCGATGAGGATGGCGTCTTTGTCCTCCTCCAGCCGCTCCAGCCGTTCGATGATGGAGCGCAGGCGCCCCTGTGCTGCTGCTGTCAGAACGTCGGAGGCAGGGTCGAATTCGGTATCAGTCATGGGTTCTCTCGGTTCAGGCGTGAAGGGGTTTGGAGGTGACGGCGGCGTAGGCCAGCTCAGCCGCGACCTGTTCGGTGCGGGCCCTTGCGAAGCGCGGTACCCGTTGCGTGCATGGCGCGAGTGTCCCGGCGGATCTCGGCGCGAAGGCGGTCAGCGCGAGCTTTGATGAACGCGCGATTGGCCTCATGAAGACGCAGGGCCGCGCGGGCTTTGCGGAAGACGAACATGTCGGGGAGG
>NW_021132733.1:0-528 GCF_004193835.3 Ostrinia furnacalis
ACAAAGGATCTGGAATTTACAAAAAGTATATATTGTGCCTCTGGTGCTCTCTAGTACCGGGGTAATACCAAAACACTTGCATCACAGCATACAACTACTAGAACTCCCAGAACACACTTATGTTACCATGCAAAAAGCAGCTATCTTAAATACATGCCGAATAGTACGCCGCTTCCTTCAGGATGACTCTACAATTTCACCAGATTTAGCAGAAACAACAAATTAATAAAATCATTCACTTGGCAACGCCCGTAAATGATTTTTAAAAAACACCAGCCCCGAGCTGAGATAGGAAAATTTAGAATAATAATAATAATAATAATAATAGCAATAGCTCCTGTGCACAGGCTGGGGATGGTCTCTGGCTACATCCCATGATATAGTCAGAGACTAGATCCAGCATGTGCACCACTTTCACTTTTGTCGATTATTTTGCGCTTAAAACGGCCTCTACGTGTTGGATCTGTATCCCCACGCAAGCCTTATAAAGGACCGGGCCACTTTTGACCCGTGAGCTCCAAAGCGTAC
>NW_021132734.1:0-1297 GCF_004193835.3 Ostrinia furnacalis
CTTTTCATTTTTAAATAAACTACTATTCAAATTTCAGTCCAAATAATGTTACTATATTGAAAACTATTTAAATTTCAATGATAATGGTGATATTATTCTACATTTAAACTTTACATCATAGAGTAGGTATTTGTGATGATGTTACAATATTAAAAAAATAACAAACATTCGAAATCAACAATATTTTATTACACATTAAAGATATCCATACAAGCATTTAGCCTAGTTATTTATTAATCAGTCTTAAGACATTTTGTACCTTTAAATCATAGGAAGTATAACTGATAACGAATAAGAAAAAAACACACCTAGCAATTACAAAAAATAACATAAAAAATATATTAAACTCAAGTAACAATCTCAACATTATTTCCCTACCCTCGAAAGGTTGTTCACATACCTACCTTAAATCACTTAATAATAAAAATAATGAACAATATTTTGTGGCCACTGCTCAGAATGGATGTAAGGTTGAGTCTCGTGGTACTAAAGAGCTCCTCCTCATAGACATAACCATTAGCCAACAAGTTTGGCGGAGCAGGAAAGCTCTCTCTGCTGCCTGGATTGACTGTAAGAAGGCCTATGATTCGGTGCCTCAATCATGGCGGGAGAGGATCTTAGAGTTGTATAAGGTAGATGCAACTCTGAGATCCTTTTTACGCTCATGCTCATGCATGGGGCAGTGGACTACAGTCCTTCGGCAGCATGCATGGGGCAGTGGACTACAGTCCTTTTGTAGCCGACTGACAAAAGTTCTTAATAGCCTTTTGTCTGGCGGCAACAAAGCAAGAGCTTTCAACAGTTGGGTGATGCCTCTACTAATATACTGCTTCGGCATACTAAGATGGACTCTGACTGAGCTTAACGCCCTGGATAGGAAGGTACGTCAGCAGCTCACACAACATCGCATGTTACATCCGCGCTCATCTGTAATGAGACTGTATATTCCACGGAAGTGGGGAGGTCGAAGCTTTTTAAATGCCAAGAACCTCCACAACCGTGAAGTGTGCAGTTTCAGGGATTATTTCCTTACCAATGAGTGCGGAATGCATCGTGATGTTGCGGCAGTTGACAAAAGCCTCACGCCGCTCTCCTTCGCGAACGAGAACTGGCGCAAGCCGCGGATCGGAATGACGTATCGGAGTTGCATCTTGTGTAAAATTATAGTAAAAATTATATTAAGTTCGCCCATAGATGTTTGCTTGGGTTCTTCGAAACATGAGGAATCTTTTTCAGCGTCCACAGCTTCCATAATTTCCTTTAGTGATAAATATTATTAGATTAGTACCTAAAAAAA
>NW_021132735.1:0-2650 GCF_004193835.3 Ostrinia furnacalis
CCTGTGCTTCCGGTGTGGAAATCCGGGGCACAAGGCCGCCGAATGTTCGGCAAAGGACGCGCGCTGCGCTGTTTGCGCTGAAGCCGGCCGCGATGCCAGCCATCACATGGGGGGTAGGAATTGCAACCCCCCGCAATCAAGAGGGAAGACAGCCGCAGGGGTTCTGGTCCCCCTGGTAGAGGAGCACCATGAGCAGTGCGAGGAGGCAGACATGCTCGATGGGTAGTCGCCAAATCTGCTTCCTCCAGGGGAACCTTAACCACGCTGCTGGGGCGCAGGATCTCTTTCTGCAATCCCTAGCAGCGTGGAACATTGACGTTGCGGTTGCCGCAGAACCCTACTGGGTTTCCCCTCAACCCCACTGGGCAGGAGATTCCGGGGGTCACGTGGCCATCGTCTGCCGCACAGGACCCGCTGCCAAACCCCTCATACCGCGGGAGCGTGGCCCCGGGTTTGTCTCGGCTGTTTGGGGGGAGTACGGAATCGTCGGTGTGTACTTCTCGCCCAACCGACCTCTGTCGGACTTTGAGGCATTCCTGCACACCCTGGGGCCGGTAGTCCAAAGGCTTGCGCCGCATCAGGTTGTCCTTATGGGCGACCTGAACGCCAAATCGCAGGCTTGGGGCGGGAACACCACCGACGTCCGAGGCAGGGCCCTCGAGGACTGGGCAACGGAGGTCGGGCTGTCGGTCCTTAATACGGGGACAGATTACACGTGCGTGCGGCCGCAGGGCAACTCAAGGGTGGATGTTTCTTTCGCTACCCCTGCGACGGCACGCCGTGTAGTCAATTGGCGGGTAATGGAGGAGGAGACTCTCTCGGACCACTTGTATATCCGATTTGAAATCTCCCCCTCCTCGAGCCCCAACGCTC
Source organism: Ostrinia furnacalis (assembly GCF_004193835.3). NCBI lineage: Eukaryota > Metazoa > Arthropoda > Insecta > Lepidoptera > Crambidae > Ostrinia > Ostrinia furnacalis. Next base: position 874 of record NW_021132735.1, read on the forward strand.
CCCGTCGATCCGATAGCTCGCCCTATCCCAGGTGGGCCATCACCAGGCTGGATAGGGAAAAAGCCGAGGAAGCCGCTATTGTCCAGGCCTGGTGCTCAAAAGGGAGAGCTCCCCCATCGGATGCAGACACCGGTGCCGCCGAACTCCGCGCAGCGCTGGTGGCGGTCTGCGACGCGGCTATGCCGAGAGTCCGCTGTGTGCCGAACCGACAGCAAGTTTACTGGTGGACCCAAGAGATAGCGGAACTCCGGGCCACCAGCAATGCAGCTAGGAGGGCGTACACTCGCCACCGCCGCCGCGCAACCCGCAACCCGGAGGAAGAAGGCCGACTCTACGATGCGTTCAAGGAGTCTAGAAGAGTCCTCCGGATCGCCATCTTGGAGGCCAAGGCGGAGGCTCATAACTCCATGCTGGAGGAGCTTGACGCGGATCCGTGGGGGCGCCCATACCGTGCTGCGCGTAACAAACTTCGCAGCCAAACAGCGCCCGTCACGGAAACCATGGAGCCGGCCCTTCTCCGACAGGTTATGGAGAGCCTGTTCCCCGAACAAGGGAACTCATCTGACCCAGCCCTCCCAGAGCCCAGGGTTAGTCGACAGGAGCCTCCGTTTCAACCTGTGTCGGAGGTGGAAGTGGGTGCCGCGCTGGACCGGCTCCATGGCAAAAGGAGAGCCCCGGGCCCCGACGGGATCCCTGGCAAAGTCCTCCGCCTGGCCATGCGGGTTGAGGAGAATGAGGGTAAGCTTCGGGAACTGTTCGACATAAGCCTTAGAACCGGACAGTTCCCGAAGCCTTGGAAAGAGGGCCGCCTGTGCCTGCTGCACAAGGAGGGTCGCCCAGCCGACTCCCCGTCCGCCTACAGACCCATCGTGTTGCTTGATGAGGCGGGGAAGGTACTCGAAAGTACAGCCGATCCAGAGCCTGGGTGACGTCGGTCTTAATGTCACCGCGCAGGTTCCTAGCTGTGCCAAGGGACATTTTGGCCTTCTGCAAACAGGCTCTGGCTTCGGCTGTCCGTTCCTTAACAATAGTGGCGGCGGGTGCCCTCGGTGAGCTCGCCGAAACCGCCTCCACAGAAGACCGGCGCACTGGCGCAGGTTTCTTGGGGGCCTTCGGAGGTTCGGCCTGCGGCGGGGTTGAGTCGGAGCCAGAGGAAAGCCCAGCTTTCCTTGTCTCCCACTCGCCGACGCTGCGTCTCACTTTACCGGGCCTGCGGATTGGTGGGGAATCCGGAGACTTCTGCTGGACCTCGTCGCTGGGCTTCTTCGCTGGAGTCCTGAAGCCAAACATGACGTCAGAGGTGCGTGTCGCCTAATATGTGGGGTGATAATACAATCAACAGTCCGTATGACCGCGTTAAAAGAAAAATAAAATAAATAATAATTAAAAAGTTTGTAAAAGTTGTAAATATGTCGCTTAAAACTATATTTTTTCCTTTTCCAGGTACTTTCCAGTCGGTGCGGCGACCACTGCAGCAGCAGGTAAGTCCAATATGTGTCAATCTTATGTTTCTAATATGTCTTTTTCTTTTACAGGTACCTGCTGCGGCGGCGTCGCAGCCCGAGGCGGTCAAATAAATAATACGTCGCAGTAAAATTGTTTACTGGTCAAAATATAATTGTAAACGGTCAACTTACTTATTCAGTAAGGTCTAAAATGCTTAAAACTAAACTCTAATTGTTTCAAATTATTTCTCCAATACTACAGTGCTCTACAAAAGTCAAAACCGGAAAAACAATTTTTGGCCCAATGGAAAAAGTCTACCTCCCTAGACACA
>NW_021132737.1:0-2362 GCF_004193835.3 Ostrinia furnacalis
TTAGGAATTTTTGCTTTCCAGTCATTCCAGTGGCAACACTTCTAGAAATTTAGTTTTTTGCAAATTTAGTGTATTAATTAATGTGAAATAAATAAAATAATATTTACCGATGGAATGTAATGTTGTCCTTTTCAAGATCTCTTCTTACAATTAAAAACACTGCAATTCACCATTTTTATCGCAGCACGTTACTCTTCAATAGTGACATTTGGAATATGTCATTGGTGGCGCTGCAACTAGTTTTTATAAACTGAGTGAACCACTGGTCTACTTACATTGCTAGAGGGGATTGCCTGTCAGTTCCACTCCTGTTATTTCTGCTCTCTGGCTTGCACTCGCAGTCCAGTGACAATTCCGCCACATATTTAGGCGCGTATCAGGACGAGGCGGGCGCGTATTGACAACCTCACATAAAAATAATTCTACGACAATACTACCTACCGCGCAAGTTTATGTACCTATTAATGGTAAACACGTAACTATCAGATGTTTAATTGACAGTGCATCGCAAAATAATATTGTAACGCTTTCATGTTGTAATCAATTGAACTTGAATATTCAACCGCTAATTAATTCGACTATTAAAACTGTAGGGTCGCTCGATACCTCTGTTTTAGGTTTTGTTTCGCTGACAATTAAGTCTCGCGTCTCTGACGCACAATATAATGTAAAATGCTTGGTAGTCGAACATAATAATATTACTGACTATCTCCCTACTGTGTGAATCGAGGCTTTATACAGAGGCCGTACCGACAAGCTACGCCCTGCTGTATGGTATGATGGGCTAAGACCTATCACCCGCCCGCGGCGCAACCACGCCACCTTCCACAAGCGCAGGCGCCGTTATTTACGCCGCAGCGCCGCGCCGCCGCCGCCGCATGCCCAGCGCTGCCAGCGCAACGCGGGAAGCGCCATTAAAGACCGACCAGAACACCAAGGTAACCCGCGTCCCTAGACGACGCGCCATCTATGTACAGGTATGTGCTGGCCGCTTAAAATATTTTTATTTTAAATACAATTTACCTAATATCCGGTTACAGAATTTATTGTACCGAGATACCTATTCGATTCCCGATTCGAACCAAGATGAATTTTTCCATAATCATCATAACCATGCGAGTAAACATAATGAATTATACATAACAAATAATTATACACGTCGGCGCAGAGACGTTGATATTAAGAATATTCTTAAGGCGATTACATGGCCGAACGACCTTGAGTATTAGAGCGAGACAACGCGCCTCCCGCCGCGCGCCCGCGCTTCTTGCCCGATACCAAAGTGCGCTCAGAATACAGATGCGAAGCGCTGCCAATTCTAACATAACTACCTACGGGAATGTTAACTCGATTTTAAAATACGCAGATCGAAAAAAATTGCGTTGCTTATTTTGTGTTTCAAAACAGAATTTAAAACAAGAAAATAAATCATCATACATACATCATATATCATCATACAGAATAGTAATAATTATCGTCAGCATATTTTCAAACTGAAACAAAATTGAAATAAATGATTATATTTTATTAGACATCATTATACTTTAATTAGTACCATAACTATGAAAAATAAACAGTTATTTTCTCCTGTATAGTTTGCAAAAAGGGACGTACCTAAATATAAATAAATTTCATTTATACAGATTACAAAGATCCAAAGAACCTAAACAGTTTGAAAGTTAGGCTGACGATATTTGTGTAAGTGAGCTTCTAAACAGTTTTTAAGTGTGTGTACGAGTACCTACCTAAATGTAAATGTCTGTCTGTGCAGGTATTCAAAATATTGGTCAAATATCGGTCAACATTGAATAAAATATTTTTGATCATCGAATACAATTTAAGACTTTACTTTCTCCGTTATTATTTTTTGGTAAAATCGAGAGAAAAATAAGATTTTAGATTTATGCGTTCCATTTCAACTAAAATAGATAAACACAGATTGAGCGACATTTTTATGAGTTACATGTCAAGTACGAATACAAAAACAAAAACAGACTTCTTTTTCTATGCGGTTATTATTTTTGATTTGATTTTGAAATAAATCATATAAAAAAGCTATGAAAAACAGTATATCAGAAAAGATGGAGATGATTGAAGAAACTTTTGATGGATATTTTTTTGTATTATTTTCACATTTTCATCACTAAACTTTGAATTTTTGTCGAAATCCAATATGTAATTACTACAAGTGATTTAGTTATTATCGTTGGAAAGAAGAGATAATTAGATGTTTTTAATGATTTTAAAAACAAATCTACTAACACACATTTCATTTTTTTAATCAATTTCAAGTTATGTTTTTTATCATGTTTTATACTTTTGTTAAACTTTGGCTGCTCGTAATTAGCTATCAAATCATTAT
>NW_021132738.1:0-630 GCF_004193835.3 Ostrinia furnacalis
TTTATTAAATAACCAAAAAAACACGAATTTTAAAGCAGATTTTTTTCGAAAAGTATCATTTTTTATTATTTGTTGTCATTTTTTGTGTATTTAATTATTTTTTTAGTATCGCCTGTTATTTAGCATTATTACTGTTTTTATTTTATCAGGATATACCGCTTAGTTTAAAAGTTATTACGTTTTCTTCACAATAAGTAATTGGAAGAAAAAAAATTCTATAAAAAATTAAAAAAAAAACTCAAAAAATTTTTGACCTCTTTTTTGTCGATAAAAATAGGTCTAGTTTCATCTGTTTTCATATGTACACTTTAACGTGACTCACACTGTATAATTTAATAGAGTAGATAAGCATGCAGAGCATGCAGCATGAAAGCAAGCATGCAGCATGCATTGGTATCTCCTCGTCTCCGGCGCTGCGGGATGTGCAGCCCTTCCGCCCTTGCGTAACGAGGCTCAGGCACCCACGCTTGCTTCCGCAGCTTCGGCTTTTTGGATCAGCCTCAGCCGCTCCAGCTCACCCGGGCACCTGAGCCTCGTTACAGCGGGCGAGGGCTGCCCTCCCTCCGCGCCTCCGGATTTTAAATTACACTCTAGGGGTAGGGCAGACAAGACTGTAGAAAATAAATTGGG
>NW_021132740.1:0-1167 GCF_004193835.3 Ostrinia furnacalis
TAAATATGTAAATGTAGGTAAATAAATGTGATTAAATATACATAAAAAAAAGCAATAATCCACTGAAGCGCTGCGGGCGCGGCGGATCTGCGCCCGTCTAAAGGTCTAATTATTAGACTCTAGTCTAGTCTAATCGATCATACCCTCAGATCATAGATGATCTGAGATCATACCATTATTTACTTAAATCGAATTAAAAAAGCGCATCTCTGTCTCTGCTCTGTCAATATGTCGGTGACTTTGATTTCGTTTAAATACTTTTAAAATATTTTTTCGAACTGCAACTTGTCCGATAGGTTTGGACACTTGCAAGTAAATAAATAAAATATACATAAAATTATGGTACATAGGTACCTACTAAGTCTTTGAAAATCTTAGGGCGATTTTTATCAATGTCCTTTGTCTGCTCGATTGCATTGATGGTAAGGATCAATGGTATCCCAACTAATCCCAACTAATATTATAAATGCGAAAGTAACTCTGTCTGTCTGTCTGTTACGCTTTCCCGCTTAAACCTTGCAACCGATTTTGATGAAATTTGGCATAGAGATAGTTTGAGTCCCGGGAAAAAACATAGGATAGTTTTTATCCCGGTTTTTGAAACAGGGACGCGCGCGATAAAGTTTTTCTGTGACAGACAAAATTCCACGCGGGCGAAGCCGCGGGCGGAAAGCTAGTTATCTATAATATCATTGGTAAGGAGGGACTGTTCTAAATACATATTATGATAGTTGAGATGGTTGAGAATATTTCCGGGTCGATCGCTTCCACCTTCGGCCTAGATAGTACCTACCTACCTACTTATACGCCAAACTATCTTATGATTGTTATGCATTGTTAAGTAGGGTTATATTATCTAATTATGATTGTTATGCATTGTAAGTAGGGTTATAAATAATTATAATTTACATAAGCAGCAGGTCGGTTATTTTTATTTAGGCAAATGTAATATTTTAAAAGACAATAAGTACGATCAGATATTAAGATCAAAGATAAAGATTTCTGCTGTGAAAAAAAATATAAAACAGCTAACTTCTATATCAAGTTCCAACGTCGCTATACGTACCTAACTACTTAATGCTACTGGATTATACGTTCATTTCATAGCTCAGAAGTTTAGTCCTTTTTCAGCAGTGTTTAGTAAGAACTTAGAGTAAGAATATTATT
>NW_021132741.1:0-53906 GCF_004193835.3 Ostrinia furnacalis
AAGCTACCCTAAAAAACAGTCTGGCAAGGAGTTGGAACTGTCAAAACTGTGTGAGTGTTGGGGAAAATATTTCTAATTATTGCCAAAATGTTAAACAAAAAAAATCAGATTTTATAGTATATCCTATATTGGGAGTATACGCTGACAAACTTTCAGCTTTTATAAAATGACGTAGGTCTGGCGTTCACTAACTCTTACTCTATAGTCAAAATAACCTCAAGATGAGTTAGTTCAAGATATGTTTAGTTTGATGGTAATAACACCTCCAAACATGCAAACGGATAATGAAAACAAAGACAGGGAGCTTTTTTTCCCTCAGGGATGACGGAGTCAAATAGCTTCTGAAGAGCTTTTAGTGCCGGCGCTCCACCTGCTTTCAGAAGCTTCACCCTGTACCTTGTTGTTTTTCAGGTGTTTGAGAGCCATTCTAATCTCGCACAGACTGACGTCCGAGATATCTTATAGTGTCGGGTCAATCTAGTTCTTGGGTCTTCGGCTAGATTTGTGATCAGGTGTGCGTACACTCGTGATAATTTTCCGTAGAACCTCAACCTCTTCCAATATCTCAGGCCCCGACGAGATGACTCTGCCATCCTCGGTCTTCAGCTTGGTCAGTTGGCTTTGGCCAACAGACAGATCTCTTGCTATAGAGCCCTTGTTATGCTCAGTCGCCTCTTTAATTGGGTCTGTATCAAATTGGCGTAGGTCGCGAGTTGAGTATACTTGCAGAACCAAGTTTCTTCTCTCTTCCATAAGTTGGTGAGGTCAGAGATCTTTTTGGTTCCTTTTGAACGACGGGTTTTAATGAACTTAGACCCAGTCGTTTGGACAATTCCTACGAACCTGTCATTGCATTCGTCCACATTTCCGTAGTCTCCTAGGCATTTGAAAAGATTTTGCAATTCGAGATAAAAGCTTTCGGGGTTTTGGAGCTGGATGAGCGCTAGGCAGAGCGAAGACTTCATCACCTTCATTGGATTCGCGGAAGATATCGTAGTCATGCTCGATGGCTTCTCGATGTATGAAGAGCTTCTCAACAATGGTTCTTAAAATGAACATGGACAAGACAAAAATCATGTCAAATATCCGTGTTGTAACCCACACCTCTGAAAGTTAGAGACTACACTCGAAGTTGTTGACAATTAAGTGTACCTGGGACAATCCAGTTAGGTAGGTCCAACTTCGAGAAAGAGTGCCGGCGCTCCACCTGCTTTCAGAAGCTCAGCCGTGATTCCATCATCACCCTGTACCTTGTTGTTTTTCAGGTGTTTGAGAGCCATTCTAATCTCGCACAGACTGACGTCCGAGATATCTTATAGTGTCGGGTCAATCTAGCTCTTGGGTCTTCGGCTAGATTTGTGATCAGGTGTGCGTACACTCGTGATAATTTTCCGTAGAACCTCAACCTCTTCCAATATCTCAGGCCCCGACGAGATGACTCTGCCATCCTCGGTCTTCAGCTTGGTCAGTTGGCTTTGGCCAACAGACAGATCTCTTGCTATAGAGCCCTTGTTATGCTCAGTCGCCGCTTTAATTGGGTCTGTATCAAATTGACGTAGGTCGCGAGTTGAGTATACTTGCAGAACCAAGTTTCTTCTCTCTTCCATAAGTTGGTGAGGTCAGAGATCTTTTTGGTTCCTTTTGAACGACGGGTTTTAATGAACTTAGACCCAGTCGTTTAGACAATTCCTACGAACTTGTCATTGCATTCGTCCACATTTCCGTAGTCTCCTAGGCATTTGAAAAGATTTTGCAATTCGAGATAAAAGCTTTCGGGGTTTTGGAGCTGGATGAGCGCTAGGCAGAGCGAAGACTTCATCACCTTCATTGGATTCGCGGAAGATATCGTAGTCATGCTCGATGGCTTCTCGATGTATGAAGAGCTTCTCAACAAATGGTTCTTAAAATGAACATGGACAAGACAAAAATCATGTCAAATATCCGTGTTGTAACCCACACCTCTGAAAGTTAGAGACTACACTCNGCAGCGTGGGACGTCCACCCACAAGGTGGACCGACGACCTGATAAAGGTAGCGGGAAGGCGCTGGATGCAGGCCGCTACCAACCGTGCGATGTGGAAGTCATTGGGGGAGGCCTATGTTCAGCAGTGGACGTCCTGTGGCTGAAATGATGATGATGATGATGACAACAGCACAGTACCATTTAACTAACACACTTTTAAACTTTAATGAGCTTCTTGGCCTTCAATTTTTAAAGGAAAATAATTTTATTGTAATTTTAAAATAGCTGCTTGGCCTTGGCTATTGAGAAATAAGCATTAGGGAGGCAAACCAAAATACTGAAAACTAAATTTTTTCAAACAAATGTTTTTTCACAATTTCCCACTACATTTAAAAAATCTAAACGTATGTAAAATAAGTTTGTTGGCCGCGTGTTGTAGTCGAGAAGGTGACAACCCTAAAATCAACAGGCGAACAGTGCGTATGTAGTGCAGAGAGCGGCAAGTTCAAAGATTTGTTATCAGATAGCACAAACCATCATGATTCAAATGCCTTTATTTATTACCTATCTGCTGCAGTAAGAAGTGACGAAGTTAATATTTTTGCTAATCATCTAATAATGAAACAATACGGAAAAGTCGCTATGATGTAATTTTTGTTTTGTTTACTTAGAGACAAACTTTTTGATTGCCTTTTAGGGCTGAAGATAGAACAAGTATTAGATATACAGAGTGATTTTGTTTTCAGTATCCATTATTATGATAAAAAATAATTAAGATAAAGTTGTATTAATAAACAATACAACTTTATCTTAATTATTTTTAATCGAGTTTTGTTTAAATTTGAATTGAAATCTTAACTTTTAAAGGTTAAGGCTTATTTTCGCGTACCATTATAATTATATCAAGCTTTGTAGTTAACTGTGTCACACTGAGTGTACGGTACGTATTTTTCTTTGAACGAATCAAATTATCCACGTGCGCCAATTTTGAAACCGCGCGCAGCGGATAAAAATAATTAAATATGAAAAAAAAAAACATTATTTTCTTTACGTAAATCGATTAAGTAGCTGATTCTGAGTAGCTCATAAAATAACTGGTAACAAAATCACCCGGTATATCTAAGGGACATAATTAAGACACAACTTTATTCACAGTTCCAATCGTATCATCCACTTTTGGGTGGTTAGATAAAAGTTTAGGCACATAATTCAAAAATGGATAGATTTTATCTATGATATGCGATTGTTTTCTGCTCTATCATAATCTATGACGTCAATGCAATGGCGGATGCTAGTGCGTTCTGATTGGTGCACCCCCTGGTGGTCAGGTGGGGAAGGCTGTGATTGGTCAGCCTTAATAAGGTAATAATTGGATCTGATTTCCAGGAACTGAGATTATATCGATTTTAGCTCGCGGCCCCCGGGCAGACTCTAGCTGCTATGAAATAATAATATTGTAGAGTATCTTTCGTTCGTTCATTCGTTTCAGCCAAATGACGTCCACCGCCGTAGAATTGCTAAAATCAAGTGGCAGTGGGCGGGGCACATAGCTCGTAGAGACGATGGCCTTTGGGGCACGAAAGTTCTCGAGTGGCGACCACGGGCTGGAAGACGTAGCGTGGGCAGGCCTCCTACTAGGTGGACCGACGATCTGGTAAAGGTCGCTGGAAGAGCCTGGATGCGGGCAGCGCAGGACCGCTCATTGTGGAAAACCTTGGAGGAGGCCTTTGTCCAGCAGTGGACGTCATTAGTAGAGAATGATAGTATTTAAATAATTATATAAGTTGGTCTGAGAACTATAACTGCGTCTTATGTCTAGTCAAAAATTTGAACATATTTTTCGATAAAAAATCTGAAAAAATAAATTCGATTTCTTGCGATCTTCCTTTTTCACAACCGCTATTGAACCAATTTGTTGCGGGTTTCAAGACATTCCGCTATCCCCCGAGCCTCCTCATCCTTCACCGGTTGGTTGGAATTTCAGTGGTGGGAAAGACAAGTGGGATTAGTCCCATAAAAATAACAAAATACACCTATGAAGTAAGTATGTAGTTAGTTTACGACATTTCTTTTTTCCAATTGCTATGTGGAAAATTAAATATTCCAGAAGAACGAGTCATATTGATTGTTTGAAATAGCTAGACAAGGGAAGGTTAAAGATTAAAAAACATCACGCCTACAGTCTATCAAGCTGACTCACACAATAAAGTAAATACGTAATTGTCCAAAGCTTGAGGTATATAATCAATCCATATAATATGTATAGGTACATTTACATCGTGGGCGGAATCTTTTAGAAATAAATGTAAATGCCAGCTTGCTTCTTTTTTTTGCTTCATGTGAATGGATACACTTTTAGGTAGGTAAGTAGTCGCATAAAAAAGGCATGAATCAGTTGTAAAGCTTTTTGAAAATCTTGAAATAATGCTGAAAATAATATACGAAGATAGATTCTTGATCAACAAATATCGAATCTAATTAAAAAGAAATATATTATTTATTAAATTTAAATGGGACCACCCTTGATGTATTTATTACCTATACGCCGAAAAAAGATTTGTTCAAATCGGATCATAATTGGCGGAGTAATCGCGTAACAAACATAGAAAAAAAAACATACGGGTCGAATTGAGAACCTCCTCCTTTTTTTGAAGTCGGTTGAAAATGAACTTTAATTGTGAATGTGAATGGACAAGTTTCCGATTTATTTCTTTTAATAAATTTTGAAAATATAAGTAAAACTAATAAAAATTGTTAAATAATCATGAATCATCATGAAATATCTTTATAAATACAAAAGTTACAGGGCCCTAAAGTTGCGCATAACAAATATTCACGCCATTTTGATCGGTGTAGATGTTACAGGAAATGTATGAATTCTGTCTAATACAATTTACATCACACATTTCCGGGTGATTTTAGGACTTATACACAAATCCTAGGAATTGTATACAATGACGGATTTCATACATTTCCTGTAACATAGACATGACAGTCATTCGGAGTACAAACAGTAAATCACCCCTGGTTCAGTGCTGTTGACTGATCCTTTTTTTTTAAATCTAGTAGTTTTTAATTTTTCAGCCAAGGTCACTCAAGATTCTTTCTTAGTAAAATTGTGTAACTTTTTTTGACATATCCAAGACCTGACCATATTTAAAAAAATAATAATATTTTGACATTATAGTGTCATTCTCGACAATGCGTTAGGGGTGGTAAGCATTGTGATTGAAACTTGAACAGGTGACCTGACTTCACGGCACCGCCTATGTTTAAGTTCCACGCGAAAATATGGAGGTAATTTAAATAATTAATTTCTCAGCCATTTCTTGATGGATTTCTAAAATAACTTCACCGGCTATAAGTTTTGGTCTATATTTTAATCCCATTCAGTGAAATCTAATGTTTTCAACATCACGAAACTTCTCCATTTAGGTAAACATAGCAGATCCATGGCTTAATACTATTATTAAGCCATAGAAACGCTCCAAATTCTACCTTTTCAGGCGTATTCACAAATTATACAAATATTATTACATTTTAGATTAGAAATTATACAATAGATTCAAAATGTCAATTCTACCAAAATTATTCAAAAGGTCAAGAAATATAAGTCGGTAATGTTTTGAGTCAATTGGATTAATTTAATTTTAATTAATTCAAAGGAATGATTCCGAACAACTTTTTAATTTGTTATTATTGCGCCGTACCACTTGCTAAAATTAAATTAATATTGCAGCTGCAATCTATTTATTCATTCTTAGAGTCTTAAAAGGCCACCTTCTATCAACGGGTACTTGCTTCTGAATGTATTGTAAATTTTTACTTTTTCATATTTTTAAACCGGCAGACAGTGGTGACTGAGTTTGTGGCGGCGCTTCTTCTCAGCACTTGCCAAATGTTTGTCTCAACTGAAAAAAAAATGTTTGGTTACTGCTTACACAAATGAGTGACTTGCGAACTGGAGGACGGAGGTTACTACTAAGTAACTGGGTATTATGGTTATAAGGAACAAAAAATTGTGTAAATTAAAAAAAACTATTTTGTAGTGAGCTAAACCTGGTTTGATTATTGATTAACACTCAGTTCGCAAGGCACTCATTTGTGTAAGTAGTAACGAAACATTTTGTAAGCAGTAACGAAACCTTTTTTTTTCAGATAAGCGCTGGTAGAACAAAAAAATAATGAGACATGTATAGGCTCCTTAAGAGCATTTGACGATTTATAAGTAGGTACTTATTTAATTAGTCTATACAGATAAAGATAATTTTGAATTGATTTCATTCAATGTAACTTTTCAATGTGCTTTGAAAAAGGTTTTAGAAGCTCTATCCTTAATTACAAACACCTACTGAATATAATGTATGATTTATAAATAACGACCTAGGAAAATTAGTAAAGGGCCGTAAAGGTACGACCAAACTCCTTGGCCGCTCGCCTGGCCAGCGAGAAACTTCTTTTTCTTTTTTTATTGTTTTTACGACTGTCACTTTTTTATCTTCTCTCTTGACTTTTCTGCTGAACTTGAACCAATTTATTGTGATTTTTATTTACAATTTTCATTTTACACTATAAATCCTTTCAATCTATAATCTTTGGTAGTGTAGTGTTGTGTTGGTTCAAACACACATACTATTTTTGAAAAAATACTGTGGTTTCTTTGGTATAATCTGATTAAAAAAGTCTCTTAACGGTATGTATTGATTTGTGAGAACTCTAGTCGGCTTTGTCAAATTGGTGTTACGAACGGCCTCTTTTGTTGATACTTTATGGTTTTACACTTTTATATTTTTCTATTTTGATTTATGTCAGCTGTCATCGTTCTGTCGTCCAATCAATTTTTGTGAATTCAATAACGCTTTCCTTTCTCCTCGTGCCTGAGTTATCATTTATTCTCAACTTCTATCCCGTTTCTTAGCAATGGGACTACTCGTATTTTTAATTACTGAAGCTTTTCGTATAAGCTAAACTTTTTTCTTTCAAAAATCTTTCTACTTTGTTTACAGTTTTATTACTAGGTTGTCTTGGTTATCTTGGTGGTCGTCTTGCAACTCACTCGCCATTGTCTTCGTCGGGATCTTTGAATGCGTCAGGGTAGTAGTACCTAATACTGTGTTGTATTAAATTTCGGCAGATAAACCTAGTGTTTTGTCATAAATTCATCAACTCGGGTTAATCCATAAGTACGGTAAAATGGTAAATTTTTTAGTCTAATGGTGCGACTGGGCGAACCAGATCCAGACTGGGCGAACGGGCTCGCGCGGCAAACTCAACATCCTGCTCACTCAAGAGCAGAGTGAGCAGGATGACCAGCGTGCCACGCGAACCCGTTCGTTCAGTGTGGACGCACCATCAAAATAATTTGCTGTTGCGAAAATAACTGCTAGAGGCGCAATCGAGAGATTGTTTATAATATGGCACCATCTTTGGTAATAGCTTCTTTAGGTTGTTTACAAATTGTGAAAGGTAAAACATGTCATATTCTGCATTAACTCTTAATTCACATTCTTTTTTTCATTAGCAACAATGTTGCCAACCAATTATCGAGTTCGGTAAATCCAAAATGTTCATCCAATATCATTCCTACTCGAGGTCATATTTGGTGTCATTCTCTCAATTTCTTAAGATGCTGCCGGCCGTAACAAATTTTTATTATTTGTTAATTGTGTTGTTTATTGAATGGAATTTAACGCTACGAAAACTAACTGAGGAATTGTTTCTTTGCATTGTCATAATATGCGCATGATTTTAAGCGCAACAGATGTGTTATAAAATCGCTTTATGCGATGATCTACTTGCATATGAGTGCTTATTTACGAAAGGCGATGTGTCCAAATGAATAAAACATTCTAGCAATGTTTTTTTAGCAGTGTACAAAATACTATTTTTTTTTGTAATGACGTTATCATGCAATCAGTCATTAAAATTAAAAACAGGTGAAATGAATTTTTTCCTCGTTTAGTGCACTGCTCCAAGTGGAGACAGGCCTTTCTTTCCGTTATTTTAGATTGTTTTCAGACTCTTAATTATTTTCAAAGCTATCTTATTATTATAATCGCCACTTCTTAAGCCGACGACGTATATGTAGTTTCTGGGTTAGTGATGCAGCCCTGTCAACTGGTTTGGGGCTTTGACAGTCTTTATATTATAGTTGATTCCATGGGTATCTATCTCCTGTTTCACCATATACATGTTCAGCTTTGTTATTCTTATAAATCATGGTGCATTCGATATTTGTTTCAAGTTGTAGTTTTGCACTTTCTATTATTATACCCCAGAGGTATCTTATGTTCTTGTTTGGATCGTATCTATTGTATTATTATATTTTGTTGTATTATGTGAATGTATGAACATCGACTTGGGAAAAATGTTTTTTATCGTAACTGTCGCAGCCAAATTAAATGGTAGGTATAAAATAATATAACAGGTTTTAGAAATATAACTCGGCATTCCACTTTTATAATATGCCTACATATTGCACATACCTAATTAAACTAAATGACTCATAGGTTGTTTCCACTCTTGTCATCTGACCCATGAAATAACAAACTCATATTGTATTGTCATTATCGAAGCCAAATCGTATACAGGGTGTTAGGTAAATGGGTATATGAGCCGACACTAGCCCATGTTAACATGGGCTTATAAATGGTATGGTGAAGTCAGAAATTTGATATCATCATTTTTTTTTCATACAAAATAAATTTTATAAAATCCGATTTGTACGAAAATTAAAATAATTAAAGGAAGATATCGATTTTCTGACTTCACCATACCATTATATGCCCATGTTAACATGGGCTAGTGTCGGCTCATATACCCATTTACCTAACACCCTGTATAATAATAAAATGGGTTTTGGAAATGGCTAAGGGTCCCACTTTTATAATATACCTACATATTGCAAATAAATAACACGAATCGTGGGTTTTCTTTCCACCATTTACTTATTACAATATTGCAAATAAATAACACGAATCGTGGGTTTTCTTTCCACCATTTACTTAATTGTGGGTTTTTCATTCCACCATTTACTTATTATAAGTATGCGTTTTGGACCTTTCTGTAAGCATTTTACACAGCGGCTCGTCCCACTGCCTCTGTGAAGTCAAAGACAAAGGTAAATCGATCTTGGACAAATTTGACCATGCATTTCTTGCATCTGTCAAACACGAGACCTCAGCATCGCGGAGCGACGAGTTTAAAATAGACATAAAGAGGTCTTTTTTAGTGCTATAGGCAGATGAAAGGAAGGCAGGCAATGCTACACTCGAAATTTTGCGAGTGCCAAGACCACCATAGCGAATTGGGAGTGCAGCTTGAGACCAAGATCGTTCATCTAGTCGACAATTTAGAATTTCAGAAAGTAGATTTTGAAGAGAATTATCCAGAACTTCTAAAAGATTAATAAATTTCCAAAGAGGGGAGCACCGTAAAACATATGTAAATTTTGGAACGAAAGTGCAATACCGAACGATAGTTAAGGCCATGTGTGAATTCAATTGTAGGAGACGGTTGAAGGAATCCTGAAATTTATTATTTTTATCATGAAAAAAATCAGGGACACCTTCATCAAAAATAGGGGCACCAAGAAGGCGAAGAGAATTTTTAGACTGAATTTGTATTTGAGGGGCTAAAGAAGTAAATTTTGAAAGGATTTTCTGAAGTCAAAGAAACGCAGTCCGATGATAAATAATATAGTTCGCATTTACTAAAATTTAATTCCAAACCGATATTTTTGAAATCGTTGACGAGTTTTGAAAAATCACTTAAAACGGAATTGGCGTCGCCTCCAATGGTGCCATCGTCTAAATACCACACATTTAATTTAGAATTTAGCGACTAAATAGTAGGATGAATGGCTAAGCAACAATTAATTGTCCTATCGCAATATTTACATTTTTCTGTATATTGGACGTCATAGTATTCCAATATTATACTATTGTTTCTGAAAGCCCACACGCGCCGGTTCATGGTATTTTTCCAAATTCATTCTGAAAAAAGATTATTGTCCACATGAATTTCGGCAGTACTTTTCTTGTGCGTTTGAATAAATTGGGTTTCTTGGGGTCGTTTCTGTTGAATATTGAAAGAGGAACCACCTTCTTCAGCTGAAGTGCCAGTGATGGTGCCTTCAATGTGATTTCAGACAGGATAAATTGGGATTCTACTTGCGCGAACCATAGAGCAGGTTCCTCGGGTGGAACTCGTATGCGGACTTTCAGAATTTCGTCGTTGCCCATTGTCGTTAGAATTTGAAAAAAAAAAAATACACCAATTCATTTGTAGAGTTTTCCTGTTTCAATAATTATTATTCTTATTGGTCGTCGAGGTCACCAGAAGGTATGGGTGGTTAAGAGACCGGGCACATTTGTATGAGAAGTGGTCCGTGAACCAATAGCGACACTGTTGTGTTATTTATGTAGGTACCCGAAGGGGTATCAAAATCTGATCAGGCAGTTTTGAGAAAAAAAAACAGCAAAGCACTTAAATATAAGAAGCTAGTAAAACAACTTTTATTTTTCATTTAATATATTTTATTCATCAATAATAATAGAGTCTAAAAAATCAGCTGGACGTAATATACATTCTTCAAATCTAGTCCAAGACAGATACCATAATATTATTGTCATAATGTGACTGCAGCATCCTAGAGTACGTATGCCAGATTTGCATGTGCAATAAATGCTTAAGTGCATCCAATCCACGCCTTTTTTCATCTACCAAAATGTAGCAATTAGAAATTCGCGCGCGCGTATGTCTTGACTGAATCTTGCCTGTTAGAAGCCAAGATCCGTCGATACCGTCTTCTCTAAGGGCAGTATTCAGTTCTTCATTGTGTCTTACAATTCGATTTAAATTCCATTTCTTACATGTTCGCTGTAATAGCTTCTGGCTAGTTTTACTTGGTATGTGCCTAGAGCAAATATAATAAGTTCGCTTTCAGTTAAGCGTGGGAAGTTATTTAATGCTCGTAAGTCTCCTGAATGTCTATACGCTTTTGACGCTTATCTTGTTAACGTGTTGTGACTTTGTTAGGTTCATAGAAAGTAGACTCTAACATAATAATATACCAACCTCATATGGAGCGACATTTTTTCGTATACGGTCAGTCAGTGCCACATTTTCTTCAAACAATTGACGTGTTATGTCGTAGGCAAAATCGGAAGTCCATAAAACATAAGAAATTCAAATATTATTTTTCTCGAAACTGTTGGATCAGATTTTGATGACTCTTCGTGGATGTAGTTGAGGTATATCCCTATATAAATACCACAGCAGTATCGCTATTGGTTCACGGACCACTTTTACCCAGTCTTCTTTGCCAATAACCAACCATGAAACCATGAACTTGGGATGGGTGGTTTTCTAAGTTCACTTCATAATTTTCAGTGTTATGGCAAAAAAACTCTGTAATTTATTTCAGTCCACAAACAACGACTAAAATGAAAGGAACAACCTCGTATTTTGGATCCTTGAAAAACTTCAGATATTGCACCCATTGCGCTAGCCTCGTAATCTAGTGTAAATACGTTTGGTTCAAATGATGGTACTTGACTTTTAAAAGCGATAGCATAATCTCATAGGTTTTTTGTTTCTTATTAGGTAGTAGCGCATATGCAGCGGGTATAATACTATTGGTAGAATCGGTGTTATTTAGGTCTACATGTACACGGTTTACAATTGAGTAAATGGTGGTGAAATGCATTTAAAAGTTCCATCTAGGAAAACATGACTATTGCTTAGTACTTCTTTCCCTTTTGGCGAAGCAAAAATTAAAATCCAGCATCCATTAAATTTTAATGGCCATTATGGCAGCAACTTAAATGGGCTTTCTGGAGCTTCGACCCGCGATAGGCCGACCTATACCATGAGTAAAATATTATTTTCGTAGATCTATCCCTACTAATTTGAAGGTTTGGCCTTGGGACTTGTTAATGGTTAACGCAAAAGATGTTTTTACTGGAAATTGAAGCCGTTTGAATGGGATTGGTAGAAAAGGTTTGTGTGAAAATTATTTTGTGAGCCAAAAGTACCAGGGGGCATAACCATAAAGGGGCTATTTTGAATTTAATCATTAATAATGAATATATTTAGAGTTATTTACAATAAATTTACAATGAATTATAAAATTAAAAACTATATTTATAACAAAAGTAATATTTACAGAAAATAAAAATAAAATAATATTAAAAAAAAAACCGGCCAAGTGCGTGTCGTCGTGCCACGCGCAGTGTAGGGTATCCGTGCACCAGGTGACTAGTTACATTCCGCACTATATGTATGACGCAACATACCCCAATATAAGTACAAAGTGATTAAACTATCATTGTGAAGTTTTAAGTTGGAATTTAGAAAGAAAGAAAGTAAACGTTTATTTGGTTCCAACTTAAAATATAACACACAGATATCAAAAAGCAAGTACAAGTAGTTAGAACCAAAATTGGCCACCGCTCAGCATGTGTCATGATGATCTGGAGTAGTAAATAGAACCCAGAACATGACGCTGTTATACTGCGGTGAACATTTTTGAAGAGAGCTGGAATTACTCGCCTAAAATTATTAACAAACATGAGACAACACACAAAAACAAAAAATAAAAAAACAAAATAAAAATACAAAATTAAAAAATAAATAAATAGATGATGCCAAACATTAAGCGTCTCAACCATCTCAGCCATGACACTGTTAAAAAATTCCATGCATGTTTTTTTCATGTTTTTGCTAGTTTAAAATTCCGAGTTTTTGTGTTAGAGATTTGCCCCAACTTCCCCTGGCAGTGGCCACTAGATATTTGCGCGCCTTTAACACTTTCACTCTCACGTCAAATTAGTTCCGTCTTCTTTTTGCGAGTGTTCCACTGATGATATCAGTCATCAGTCTGCCCATCATATCTTGTGGGAGTGTGATCTTTGGAAACATGAACGTGATATAATGCTTTATTCGATACAACATACCATTTGTTTCCGCAATTTATTACACCGATCTTGTCGTGACAAGCAAAAAATTTCTGTGCTTTTAAGCGATTTTGTGAAAAATATTATTGTCAGGTAGTTGCTAATTGCTCTTGAGGGTTCGGCCAAACCAACGCGATCACAGCGCGATCAGCTGGCGTGCAGCGATGGCGACCAGACCTAAATGCATTGTTCGCCATTCGTTCGTCGAACCTTAACTTCGAACTCCTATGTTCTTCTGATTAATTTCGTTGCGGGTTCAATGACGGTTTATCTTTCCCCCGGGACAAACTTGACCTTCATTGGTTGGGTTTTTATGGCGGTCAAGCTGTAGATCCTGGCTACAGGATTTGCAGTGGTGGGAACGAGAGGTGGGAATAGTCCCGTTTCACTACTCTCACGTATTAAGCATATTTAATCCAATTGCCAAACCTTACGAAATGGAATAAAAATTTAAGGGCTGATTTTTCAATCATCAATTATCAATTTTTGTGTATTTTATGTTTTTTTTTAGTATCGCCTGTTATTTATCATTATTACTGTTTTTATTTTATCAGGATATACCGCTTAGTTTAAAAGTTATTACGTTTTCTTTACAATAAGTAGGGTAAACCGTATAGCTATTGCCCACTTAAAGATTTCAAACACATTGAGATGAAAAATTAAAAAAAGTATTTCAATTATCGACCATTTATGACTTTTTTCTTATAACTCAATAAACTGTTAAACAGAATATTAACAGTTTTTAGTTAAAACTTACGTAACTTAGAAAATATTGAAATAAATTTAAAATCCTCCAAAAAGTACAGTCATTGCCCATTACTTACACTAATTGCCCACATCAAAGCACAGTAATTGCCCAGTATCTTAAAACGAAATAATTAATTTTANTAATTGGAAGAAAAAAAATTCTATAAAAAATTAAAAAAAAATCCCAAAAATTTTTTGACCTCTTTTTTGTCGATAAAAATAAGTCTAGTTTCATCTATTTTCATATGTACACTTTAACGTGACTCACACTGTATAGTAGAAACGAGGTTATATTCTACAATGTATTTTTTTTTTTCATTGAATGCAACAACACACTTTGCGAAGAAGTCTTTGAATTCAGTTTTTTATACAGACGAGTGTCACATAAAAGAGGCCTTTCGACCACTTTTCGACTGGTTTACGATTTTATTGTGCACTTTGTCTAGACCCACAGTATAATTTAAATTATATTTCCTAAAGGGAAAATTAAATTTTCTTTGATTAAGAAGATCCTATTTTGACGATCACATTACTGATCTTAACATCAATCAGAAGAGGGATTGATCTTAATAATTATACAAACGATCTTTGAAATTCTAATAATCGTCTGTTGCAGTCCGTAAATGACATTTACAGAATTGCGATTAACGAGAGATTTTGTCGCATCACTAGTAGATCAACTGACATAGACTAAAAATTCGTCAATGTCAGTTGGCCATATTTGTTTACATTTAGGGAAATTTTATTTTTAAAGGAATAAAATTACTCACATGCTGATGTTGCTGCAGACAGAATTTCGTGTAATGAAAATTGTGCTTGCAGTACATACAGTTCGTTTGTTGACTGCACTCCGTATGTTTGTGTCCAAACTTCAGACATCTGAAGCATTGCAGGTTATTATTTTTCCATCCACGATTGAATAAATAAAATAAATAATAAGAATATAAATGTGAATGCTAATGTGGTTATGAAATAAAAGTATTGAGTATTGATTTCCATTCATATTCTGCCGACAATACTTGGCAATGTGTCCTTTCTTGCCACATTGAAAACAACTCTTGACTAAAAATACGTTGTCATTTGTTTCTATTGCTGACGTAGACGGCGTCATTTCGGGTTTTTCCAAATTTTGATTTTGATTTTGATTTTCTTTTCGCATATTTAGCTCTAGATTTATTCTTGATAGCAGATTTATTAATGTTTTTTCGGAGTTTTGGGTTGACGCAGTTCTTAAATAGCTATTTTTTCTGGTAAACTTGATAAAACTTTTATCATGATTTGTTTCTCGTCTATGCTGTAACCTAAATTTCTTAATTTTATCGCTTGATTTTCAATTTCTGCTATGTCAATCATCAAATCCGAATTTGAAAATTTGAATTTATAAAATTGTTCTAAAAGTTGGCAAATCTGTGTATCTTCATGGTCTAGAAATAATGTGTCAAATTTTTTTTAAATTTCTTTTGTTGTATTGCAATTCAATGCATATACAAAAAAATTATCACATAACGAGCTTATTAAGATAGCTTGCTTTTGCATCCTTTCTATTAAATTCCTTTTTGCTCTCAGCATTATCTTCCAAAACACAATCTTTATCTTTCGCTGTCAATAACAATATCAATTTCTTCTTCCAGTTTGTATAGTCTTCTCCTTTTGATAACATTAATAATTTAAAATTTTCTTCCGACATTTGTATAAGTTACTGTTTTAAAATTTTCAAAAACAAAATCAGGATAGATCTTTAACTTTCATTCTTCTTATTCAAGAGATAATTCTTACAGTCCTCTGGGTACGTACGCTGGGCCCATAACCTGTTCAAGAGTGTGCCTCTCTTTACATAACTCCTGGGAACTCTTGCCCCAACCCTAGGAGGTTATTCTTCAATCATAATAACACTTCAATACTCACACTTTATTATTGTTTAAAACATTTTAAACAAAGCCCTTACAATTTACATTATCAAAATCTATTAAATATTAAACACAATAAATCATTTTCCAACTAAGTCTATCGAAATACAATGTCACATTTTCTAGCTTTTCTTCACCTGTCATATTTTCAAAATTGATTCTGTTGCTGTTTACTTTTAAATAAAACTGCCAGCAACATTATACCAACAAATTTTAATCATCTCATGTCAAAATTCTATATCCTAACATTTAGAAAATAAGAGTGTAAAAAATTGTGTGTATTTAAAAAAGGCATCTCAGTCTACAAAAGTTTTCAAACATATATGTACATTCTGACTGGTTAAGCAATCCTTATATCACTGGTTTGCGAAATTTGCCTAAAAAAAGGAAGTCTTCTTTACCTGAAGAGTGTATTACTTTAATT
Organism: Ostrinia furnacalis; assembly: GCF_004193835.3. Lineage (NCBI taxonomy): Eukaryota > Metazoa > Arthropoda > Insecta > Lepidoptera > Crambidae > Ostrinia > Ostrinia furnacalis. The sequence continues at coordinate 16,000 of NW_021132741.1, forward strand.
TCAGTAGAATAATAATAATATTATACAATGTTTTACAAAGTATTTTATTTTATTAAGAAGTTTTCCACTTTTGACCGCTGTTACATAGACGCGAGACCACCGTGCTATCGACCGAATTGAAGGCGTTTTTTACGTCAACTTTTAATATAATATCTGTTGGCCGAAAATTTAAAATGGAGCGGACGGCATGTATTGCTGCTTCGCAACCCCCAGCAACTCCAAAGCCGAGTTGTGTAAGCTGGAAGAGATTTCTGAGGGTACCCGAAACTGCTTTGCAGCAAATTTTTGCAGTAAGCCGACGATAAGTCGTGCCCACTGCAATTGGCCTTATGCCACCGTCCTTTTTTTAGGGCGCAAAGATTTGCTCCATACATAATTTCAGTTATAGTGTGTGGAACCTGACCAGCCAGCATGATATTAACTAGAGAAGTTAAAGCTTCAAGAAGCGCAACACTAGCCTCACCAGCGGCATTTAACAGGTCCTTCATGTGTTGAGCCGAGAGGCCATCCAGCCCAGCAGCTGTACCAGCAGTTGCCTGCAAGTTCATGTTTGAATTATGCACTGGTGGATCTGGGAAACTAAGGTTAGCCGCGGGGCGAGGATGCTTATCGAGGAGAGCGTCAAGTGTTTCTTGATTGTCTGGCGCCAGGGCATCGCTGGAAAACAGAAGACGGAATAGATTAATGTTTTACTAAAAATACAGTAATTACGAATTAAATGATACATTTTTCTTGTCCCTAACATTGGCAGTGTAATTTGTACACCACCTAAATATACAGGAAGGCATTTTTTTTTTTCAATCAATTAATTATTCGCGGCCACAGATAAGAGCGTTCGTGGCCATTCGTGGCCAGCGATCGTGCCCGACTGAATACAAGTCAGGCAAATTACCTGACTTTTCCATTGCCTTTCTTGAGCGGGTACCTTATAGGGTTTAGACATCCGCTATGAATGGCTTTTTACGAAACTCCCTCCTAAGAGAGTAAAACGGGGTCCACGCATACGAAGTCGCGGGTGGTGTCTTCGAGTGACTTGGCTCTCTTTTAGCATGGTCCACCTTTTTAGCATGGTCCACGGGCCAAGTCGCTGGTTTGAATTTTTAAATAGTTTTTCTTCCAGTGACTGGGCCAGTACTTAGGTAATTGAAAAATAAAAAGTTTCGGAGCTTACGTCGAGTTTTCGATTCGATTGATCCTGGTCTAACATTTATGGTGGTCAATTAAGTTTAAGGCTATGAATTCATATAATTTATGTGTATCTCTTCTATCCAAAAATCATGTATATATGGACAATCAAATGGTATATTAGTTAAGTTCACAACCTAAAACAACTCCAACAGTCTGACATCTAATAACTCCACCATCCACTCTCATCTCTGTACATAAATAATATTTTTAATAAACGATTTGTCGACTTGTCTCGTCTCCTTTGATGTCGCGTTTAAATCAATAGCACTGCACCCTTTCCCGACAAACGCAACTACATATCAAAACACCCCAGTCTGCCATCCCCATCCAGGTGGATACTCAAAGGGTGCCTGTTAATAACAAAGCTGGATTTCCACTTAGGTTTCAATATTATTACCGGGGTCCGTCGTACTCAATTAAAATCTCCAATTTGTCGTAAGGTGACAATGATATGCGACCCATCTAAGACTGCTGCAGAGAATGCCTTATTTTTTCCACAAACTCAATTTAGGCCCCTTTTTCAGGATATTCCAAACATAGTTTACTCTTCCGTGACGGACCATGAGTCTTAAATTTTTATTCAAATTCTTTTAGTAAATACTTATGCCTCCTTTCAGGACACCTAAACATGTCCAAATATTTGCTTTGGTACGACAAAACTTTTCCGGGTGATTTCTACATAAACAATTAAAACACACTTTGTTATTCTGTACGAATTCTCTACGTGCTTCAACCGTTTCGTTAGCAAAACCTGGACACAATGAAAGTGTGTGTGCTTCCTTACAATAAATGCAGCTAACATTGTTTACATAGAAGGCTTTCAATTTTAATTTCAAATTCGTTCAAATATAATTTTCAAAATAGGCTTTCAATTTATTTATATTTGAATTATGAGTTTCGTTTTTCCTGGTTACTTTGGATCCAGAATCCAAGAATTCAATCGCACGGTACCTGTTAGTCGAAAACTCTTTGAACATGGCATAATGTTGGTAGGTCATCAGCATAGCTATAACTAGTGACGTAAAATTCCCAGTGACGTTTGGTTTCTGTATCGACATCGAGCTTAAGACTCAACATGTGTATAATATTGACATCCCAACTCCCCACGTTGACACCTATGTTCATTTAGGTGGACAAATAATCATTGGTGGTGTCAATAAGTTCCTTGAGTGTATGTGCTGACTCATTATCCATATTTTTTGATTTAAATTTCTGCAACTTTTGTTAGTTTACAAATATGTATTATTTTTCCTCCTAAAAATATTTATTCTCAATACATAGCTATGTAAAACTTATTGCTTCTTTTATTTTTTATGCATAACAAGGCAGGTATTTGACCACAATCGTACCTAAAAAATAAAGGCGTGACCGCGAGGCAAGGAGGCGGGGGGGGATGCTGGCTGAGTTTCCTCGCTGTATAGCAATTCCAAGCCGTTGAGCAAGGATGGAGCCAGTTCAAGTTTTCCGAAATTTTAATTAATTTTGGGTCTCGACACCAAGTTTGTAACTCAGCAAGTTTGTAGCAAGTGACTCATATTTGCGCCGTTTGGCTTAATTCATCCGACTCCGCTGCAGCCCCAGCTTTTAAAATTATTGATTCCCTGATGTTGGGCTCTCCTGATGGCGTCGTCGATAGCAGCGTGTCGGGCGAGACAACCAGCACTTTGCTGGCAACAGAGACCGTGGTGACCGAAATGGTCCGCCTTTTTGCCCACGTATGGGGTACACAAATTTGTGCTCCGAGGCGTAAGCCCAAACACACCCGGAAAGAATCGTTATCGATAAAGGTGCCGAGATTTTTGGAGGGAAGTACTTTTAACCAGCGACCGGATTCCCTACAAGAAACTACTAAGAGCCTGGCCTTGTTAGTGTCACTACTACTTTGCCTGGCCCATTCCCATTTTATTTGGAGTCGGCCCTCCGCGTCATGCGTCTCCAGGCGGCTCGGTCCTGGGTTGTCTTACTGTTAACTTGGGCTTCTTTAAGGTCGTTATTGATTGGCTTTGTTAGTGTCACTGACAGAATTTTGAACAAGACGGTTAAAAGTTTCTTTCGCTAGTGGGGCGTCCCAGAGTTTTTGATGATGGCGTTCCTTTAGTTAGGACGTCCTGACTAGGACAGATACTTTTCCAAGATTCTTTCCAAGATTCTTCCGCCTCTCCGATTTCATCTAAAAGTGTGTTGTTAAAAATATTATTTTCTAAACTGGACTTGCACTGAGAGTAAATGTAAAGGATGATGGGCACTTTTCTATGGAATCTGGGCGTAAAACCAACAGAAATGTAACTACTATTATTTGTTAGGACTTAATATCAGAAATATATTTTCATATAAATAACTACCAAAAACTCCCGGGTTTGCTTGGAAATTGACATAATGTGTAATAGTAATAGGTGCTTTATTACGCAAACAAAAATATTATTAATTAATATACTTATCTACTTACATTTTAAATACATTAGGTTATTTATCCATTATTATGTCCAACAGTTCAGAGCCCCGATTACGGTAATTTTTAACGTCAACAATCCAGACACGCTTCTCGATTCTGCGATACTATTGGTCGTTCAACAGCGTACGTCAGCTGTTTTGACCAATCGTATCGCAGAATCAGAAACGCGTCTGGATTGTAGACGTTAAAAGTTACCGTAATCGGGGCTCTGGAGTGGGGCCAACAAATGGTTTATTTAAACCATGTTCTTCATTATAAGCGTAGGACCATAATCTAGGTAGGTACCATTTAGAGAAATGACATGAACACAGTCATGTTTCAATGGGATTTCTACCAGTTAAGTTGTTGTGTTGTCGCATAATCGATCACGGATCGATTATTGATCGAATTGCCAAAAAACGACTTATCGATTAACAATTCGATTAATCGATTTTATTGATTACCATCATTACTATCATTTGATTGTTAATTCAATTCCTTATTTTCAGCAATATAATCGATTATTGCAATCGAATAATAATCGATTATGATTTATTCGGTATACATACTTACTAAATCGATAGAATCGATAGTAAGATATGATAAAATACTCTCAATATGATCGATAAAAGCAATGTAATTGACCTAATACTATTTTTATTACCCTAATGTGATGTGAAATACTATGGAAACTTTGCATATTCAACGACCTCTATCTCCGTATCCCCGCGTATTTCAGGGTTGTTGTCATACTATGAAATGAAGTACTAGTATTAAGCTTTAATTTAGTATACTTTTTGTTTCTGTTGGTTTAACGCCCAATATGCCCATCATCCAAATAGGAATGGATAGGCAATAATTATTTCAAAATAGTGAAAGCAATAAATGAGAACTTAAATTTTCCAGTCCAGATGGATAGCATATTTTAAAATTGGTTAATTATTTTGTCCAAACAAGGTTTAATGCTGTCTTAAGAGGAGCAATAATAAGGCAAAGTGAGTCAAAACTTAGAACTTTAATGTTGGGGGCCAGATAATTAAATTTATCTAATTATATAAATAAAAATTGCACATTTAGAATAATTAAGATCAAGTTCAATCTTTTAAAAGTTGGTCATGATCCTAACAAGATCATTGTAAACAATATCTGTTTTGCCTTCTAAGGGTAGCGTCATCAAGATACCAGACATTTAATTTAGAATTTTTTATTATTATATCGCTCATAAATAAACATATAAAATTCCCATCACCTGTCATAGTTACCTTCTGCTAAAAATATGTGCTTCATAAGCTGTTCTGCTTCCCCTTTATGATGACTCTTTAAATAATGAAACTTCTGAACTTTTGTTAAATCATCATTAAATAGCACCAACGAACTAAATAAATAAAAAATGTAGGCCATTCGGAATATTGGCCAGTAAACGATGGGATTATAATTTTGGACAAGGTAAGATGACAGGTTTTCCTAGAACAACTTGGGGAGCACCATCTTGACAGGGATTCAAGTTGGAAGTAAACTTCAATAAACGTATGAGGAATCTGCCAATTCATCAAAACCTGTACTATACTTCAACTTCCTGAGGCCTGATGAGAAGTCTAATCACAGCTGTTCCACCAATTCTAGTATTTTCTACATATTATTTGGAAAGATTTGCTGAACGATAATTGAAATTGACTTAATTTTTGTCAAGCTGTTTGAAAATGTCCTATTGAAAGCAAATAATGAAAACTAAACTAAACTTCAATAAACTTGTTTTCAACTCGCATTTGAACCACGTGTACACTGTACAGTACTTCAACTTGATCGTATAACTCATCTTTAACGTAAGAGGAATCTGCCAATTCATCAAAACCTGTACTATGCTTCAACTCCCTGAGGATTGATGAGAACTCAAACCACAGCTGTTCCACCAATTCTAATATTTTCTACATATTCTTTGAAAAAATTTGCTGAACGTTCATTTAAATTGACTTTATTTTTGTCAAGCCGTTTGAAAATGTTATATTGAAAGCAAATAATGTTTTCCATTTCAGTTTTGCATTCCTTCAGACGAGCTTTTTAAAATCACCTTGGGACAACAGATGAGAAATGGTGTAAGACAGTAATTTAATTCGTTTCAACTACGTCTACTGCCTGGACAAAGGCCTTCCCTCGGATTTCCACAAAAGTTTTCCTTCGCTGTCCGCATCCAGGTGCGTCCTACAACCTTTTTACCAGATCGTCGGGCAACCTACACAACGAGTAGGACGCCTGCCCACACTACGATTTCCAGTTCGTGATCGCCCACTAGATATTTTCCTTTTTTTTTCTTTTTTTTTTTTAGGTGGTAAAAATGCATTGAGCTGCATACCCGCCGCTGTGGTCAGGCGACGGGTTATGTGGGGCTCTCCCCTCCAGACGGGAGGGGCCTACCCACTAAAAATCCACCAGTGTCCTTCTTTCTTTCTGAGCATAGGGGAGTTGCCGGTGTAGCGAACCTTAACCCGAGTTCCACCTATGCTCAGTTAATCCGCTGTGCGGACCCACCTTATTATTACCACAGGACAACTCTAAGCAGGCGCCTATGCGCCTTCCGCCAGTTTATGTACACTAGATATTTTCCTGCCCCAACCATCAGTTCTACGAGCTTAGTGCCTCGTCCACTGCTACTTAGTTCAGCGATTCTGCGAGCTACGCTACGTCTTTTATGATAAGTCAAAGAATATTATAACCATTTTTAGTCTGTATTCCTGATAAACGAATGATGGTAACCCTAACCTTGCCCTCTCATAGGATCAAAAACTGGTCACGGTACACACTAACAATATGATGCATATGCCCGGTTTGTTTACACTTTAGGGTGCACGCAAATGACGCGTTTTTGGTTCATCATGTTGGAACTTTTAGTGACCTAAGTTTATTATGCTCATTTTACTCCATTTAAGGTTTAAAAAACACAATTTTCAACGATGGTACCTACTACTATTTATCTAAAACATTTACACTTGGTACAACTTTTTAGGGTGTGAAGTGTGAGATAAATGGATGCATTCGAAAAAGCTTGAATCAGATTATTCAAGCCGCAATCTTATTCTAATCTAAAGCAAAAGGTCCACTCTTTCAGTACTCCTCACTGAGTTAGACATCAAAAACTTACGTACGTACGTAATAATTTATTATTACTATCTCTTTATTCACTTTTCTTTCTTAATTCTAAATATTTTTTTAAAATGTAAATTTTCAAAAATAAAAATAAAAATACATTATAAAAAAAAACTTAAAACTAGTTTATCCGCTGGCAGCGGAGCAGGGCCCAAGCTACCGGTGGTCAGGGTCACAGGCTGAGGAACCTCCGGACAATGCGTGCCGTGCTGAGGATCACCGCCTTTTGTATCTGACCCTTGAGCCAACCATCTAGCGAGAGCTTCTTTAGATGTTGGTCGAAGCTCTTCGCTATTATCCCGTTTGCCGAGACAACTATCGGGACAATGATCGTGGAGTCAACATCCCACATGGCGGTCACCTTATTATTACACGAACCTTGTCCGTACAGTCCGTACCTACCCATTTCATTTCATTTGGATGAATTCCCAAAATAGAAATAGGTATTTCAAGTGGAATATGAAATTCCAAAATTAAACTTCCTAGTTTTGTTTGTTGTATTTTGTAACTTCGTACACGGTTTTGAATCCCAAAATAACTTTGTCCGTAAGTTGAAGCCAAATTGCCGTGAGACTGCGGGAGCACGCGGGAGTAACGCAACAGGTTGTGTAATTGCTACCTTTAAGTTGGATAACACGAAAGTAACAAAACCAACAAAAAGTATTAGCAATGGCTGTGGTAACGACAAAAACATTTTTAGATCCCTTTTTACGAAATAAGAAGGAAAAAATATCTTCTTAAAAATGTTTAAATAATACTGTTGGGGGTTTTAATACTCCGTTATACTTAGTTTCATCATTTAATTTTCTTAATTTTCAGCCACTGCTGAACAAAGGCTTCCCTCAATATTTTCCATTATTGACTGGTGTGATTTTCCATTATTGATTGGTGGGCAGGCATTCAGCGTCGTCGGTTCATCTTGTGGGTGGACGTCCCACTCTGTTTTCCGTTATGTGGCCTCCACCTAAGAACTATGCTGCCCACCAGTTGTCAGTTAGAACGAAATACGTCACCGACACTACGAAAGCTATTATTCGAAGGGCTTTATGGTGAGAAATAAAAAATTATATTGTTTAATAAATCAAATTAAAAAGAAGAGAAGAGAAAAAAGTGACAGTCGTAAAAAACACAAAAAAGAAATAGAAGTCGTATCTTTGCGACCCTTTACAATTGTACTAGGCCGTCATTAGACAGACCTGTAGGATGAGTGTGAGTTTACATAAAACGTCCTCACTAGTGAGCACGTTAAAAAAATGTATCAAGACTTTTGTTCTTCGACGTTTTCGCTAGGGGCGCTGTACAATCCGTCTTATTATATTTAATGTCATTTTTTACGCGCTCACTAAACGATGTAAACTCACACTACGCCCTTTGTACACATAGTAATGATTTTTAAATTCCTATGATTTTTACACTCCAGTCTATTAATTTGATTAGGACTAAGGCGTCACAATCATTAGTACGGTCGATAAAACATCAGAATAACCGTAAAATTAAGCCGTACCAAATAATATGAGACTGTAACAACATTTACTCAAATCTCAGAAGCCCAGACACTTTATAGCAGAAAATAAGCATACGCCGGAAGTTTTTCCAGAGCAATATAAATCTTCGCCGCCGAGTGACAAAGTTATCTAAACTATATTGCCTACGTCTGCCTGCAAATGGCAAAGGAAATTGAATCTACAACCGGAAGCACAGCCGCCGCCCGCCCGCCCTGACATTTTATTAAGTTGTAGAACCTCTGACTTTACCAGACAGACTTTTCTTCTTATTTTGAAGCCAGTAGCACATCATTGCATCGCTGCGAAAATATACGTACTTTTAGCGAACCTATCTATCAATATACTCCTACGTAAGATAATGTTCATAAGTGGATAGGTAGGCGTGTGTCTACATGTTGTTCAAAATTTAAGCAGCTAACAGTGTTACACCAACTTTGTAGTCGCGTTCTTGCACTGGAGATTGAAGGGACTGTAGGACTGAATGATGACGATGACTACGAAGAAAATTCGTACATATACTGCTGCTGCTCACAAGTTCTGATTAATTAGAGCATTGACCATAAAATTGGTTCACACCAATTATGATTAATATTACTAATTGGACAATATATTTCATACTTTAATTTGGAGCGTCCTCATTTTCTGCCCGGAAACAACACACAGCAACCGGGTTCTCCAAGGAAGTGTGGGACGAACCCCCCTCCAAAAATCTCCATCCTTCCAAGATAATCTTTTCCCCGTATACCGTTGCTGAGCAACTCTAATTGGGACGCCCTTACAAAAATACTATAATTAGTTCGGTTTTTGTTGTCTGATCTCGGGCATTACCCGTATTCACAAACGATGCTTGCTTATTTGACGCAGCAACGTTATACGAAGTCGAACGCACAGCTTTGAATAGAGCTCTGTGATTGGTTCATGTGTGTCACTCCGCCACTCAAGTATTGTCTATGAATAGGTTTTTGGGACCCTGGGCGTCTGTGCCTTTGGGAATACGGGTGTTAGATACTGAATATCAGGTGACACCACTCAGCGAACAATGTGTTGTGGTATACGTATAGTATTGTGTGTTATGTACGCGTTATTCTTATTGTGTAGGCTTATAAGGAAGGAACGTGTAAAGGCATTTTTGGGTACGTGTCGAGTATTGATAAGATAGATGATGGACTAGTTCAAACTCCAGCTTTTTACCCACATCAATATTATAAAACATAGTTGAAAATAAACGATAATATGTTAAGTGGATATCAAAGCTAATTAATGAATAAGAGCGGCATTGGTATTGTAATATTAATTTCCATGTTATCGACATGGCAACTGTGTATAGAAACAAATAACCAAAAAGAACAACTGAAACTGAAGAAGCTATTCTGTTGGACAGTCCAGTGCATGACATAGTCAAAGCTCTCACGTGTCCTCTTTAATAGATGGATAGCGATTAATCCTAACTTAACAGTTTTATAGCCATAAAAGTTGGCTCAAGCTTAACTACCTATTTTTTGAAGAAGTGACTCTGGATTCTTCTACAGACACATTTTTGGGGCTCATGAAGCACTTTCAGGATCAGTAACTAGTTTTTTGATATCTTGTATAGTTTAGAAATAATCGAGTGAGATCACTTATCGTTTCCACCCTGTAGATACCAGTGTATGTTTGGAATTGTAATTCCTGGGTCTTTAATACTGATCAAGAAACTCGATGGTCAAGCGTCACTCACGCCGTATTAAAACGCTGCGTTTAAACGCCTCGTCTGCGACCTCCCTTACTGCCAATACATTAAATCAAAAACCTGATATTTGAAAGCTATGAGGCGGATGGACACGCACCGCGCCGGACGCAGGGGCGAATAGACCTATACAACGGCACATCGAGATATCCATACACTGGCTCATCATATGCAGTTGCAATAGACGCTATTTTGCAACAAAACTTTAAAGTCTGATGTGTGTACAGTAATTATGTAGATTTTAGTGAATATTGGGGACGTTCAACCCCTAAACGAAGCCCCCGAAGCTTAATTAAGTCGCGTTTGTTACTATTAAAACGCAATATGCAATTTTGTTTGTGAATTGCATCAAAAACCGACCGTTTAAAATATGTACTTAAAAAAAATTGGAAATTGGAAAATACATAAGGGAGNCTCGCGCTCCTGCGTCTCTCCGCTGAGCGCGAAGCGAGCTAGGAAGGTGTTCACATAAGGTGCGCAATGTTTAGCTTCATGCCTTGTGTTGTCTCACCTTGCGAGTTGAAGGAGCCGGGGTTNTAAAGTTATCATTTGTGTAAATGAAAACATACTTTTTTTGGTAAATGTTGCCATTATGTAAACATTTGAGAGCTGCTTAGCTGATCACGGCTTCAAATCCGTTGAGTAGCGTTTGAGAATACCATTTAAAATTGAAGGATACTTAAATTTAGGAGCCCGTCAGCTGAGTGACAGATTTGAGTAGTGTTTCAGTATTCGGCCGTAAATAATAATAAAAACACAGAATGTGCTTTTTTAAGTTGCCTCAAGACACTGAGAGGTAAATAAGTAGTTAATATAATTCATGATAATTCATGCTAAATCATGTATTTCCTCTGCCATTTTCCGCAGTTTGGCACCTCACGTCACATCATTTTATCGAAGTCAGCCCTATAGCTTCGGCGCAGCACCGATCACTGACGTTTGTCAACAAAATGGTGCTTGACTCTTGAGACAGGCTAAATTACACCATATTGTTAATGACATTGAGCATAATTTTTTTTAAATACCTTCGCGAAGTAAAACTTCTGTACGTAGTACTTATTATTATTCTGTGCCACTACACCAAACGGCCGACGATGATGATGTGTATACCTCTGTCGTCGCCAGGTCGTCGTCCCCCGCGTCGCCGACGTCGGTGTCGTCGTCGGTGATGTCGTCGCGCGCCACGCCGCCGCACCGCGCGCCGCACCCCCACCAGCACCACCGCCCGCTCAATGGTAAGGGAAAACGAACCTTATTACTTGACACGCAAAGATTAAAATCGTTTGAAGAAATGTGAATATAAGCCGTGTGGTGACGGCAGAGTAGAATACATTTGTCACCAACCCCTACTCTTCCTGCGGGTGTCGTAAAAGGCGACTTAGGGACTACACATCAAACAGAGAACGGGCGGCTGCGCTCTCTGAAAAACATCATTTTTTTAAACTGCGATATCCAACCCGTTTGCCAAGCGTGGGGATTATGGCAAAACCCTCCACCATAGTGGAGGAGGCTCATAGTCCAGCAGTGGACTGTATAGGGCTGTTGATGATGATGAGGCGTAGACATTAAAATCTCTCGTCGGTGGTGATGTCGTCGCGCATCGCTCCTTCAACACCAGCACCACCGCCCGCTCAATGGTAAGGAAAAACAAACTTTATTACTTGATGCGTAAAGATTCAAATCGTTTGAAGAAAAGTGCAGTTCTTCAATGGTGCGTGCACAAAACAAACCTTATTACTTGAGGCATAGACATTAGTCTCTCGTCGGTGATATCGTCGCGTATCGCTTCCGCAACACCAGCACCACCGCCCGCTCAATGGTAAGGGAAAACATACCTTATTACTTGAGGCTTAGAGATTAAAATCTCTCGTCGGTGGTGATGTCGTCGCGCATCGCTCCTTCAACACCAGCACCACCGCCCGCTCAATGGTAAGGGAAAACAAACCTTGTCACTTGACACGTAAAGCTTAGTCTGTTGAAGAAATGTGTCGGCTGTTCAATGGTGCGTGCACAAAACAAACCTTATTACTTGATACGTAGAGCTTAATGATACGTGAACGACAACAAATCTTATTACTTGACACGTAAAGCTTAAAATCTGTTCATCGCTTAACCCGGCGTCAATGACGCTGGGTCATATTGACCCAAGGCATTTTCAAACGTTCATAATTTTTTTTTGCGTATATTTTGTGGTTCGAGCGTTCGTATAGCTGGAGATACAACCTCCCTAAGTCCATTTCGTTAGTTAGATCAGTGTGACTCCGCTTGCGTAGCGAGATACACAGGCCTCAAATTAAAACGGGTCATTTTTACCCGGCGTCATCGGTGGCGCAGTGATTTTGTAGCTTACTTTTATTCACTTTTTTGTGTTTAGTGCTAGTTTATGGTGTTCTTTTTTTAAGTTTTAGTTAAGATGTTAAATGACCTAGCAAGAATGTAGCGTTGCTAGAAGAGTCGGATTCCGAGAGTGAAGAATTTCAGGCTGTAATAGCCAGAACTTAGAAATGGCAACGAATGTGAAAAATACGCAAGTGATGTGGATTCAGTTTTCGAATAATCTCGACCTTGCATTAGTACGACGCCGGAAAGTGCGTCATGACAAATTTACATGCCTAGACCATTTGATTACATACTGCACAAGTTGCAGCAGTTCCATGGCTTTGTATGATGAAGCAGAAGACTGATCTCATTGTATCAGCATACAAGAAGTTGATTTTATCTCTTTTTCACTATATAACATTGTTGATTCCTTATAATACTAAAAATCTTTACCAAAAACAAAAAAATATAGACTCATTGTGTTTCTATACATGTTTTTTTCATGTTTTGTTTAAAAAATAATAAAAAAAATATTTATTAATGTATTCGTTTTATTTTTGTTTTATTAGCTCAGTAAATAACCCTATATTTATAGACAGTAATTAAAATTAAGATTACTTGTTCAATTTCCTGAAAAATCATCGATGAAATATGGGTCAATATGACCCGGGGTCATCGTCTTTGCAATTATTTTCACGTCATTGGCGCCGGGTTAATGGTATGTGCACAACAACGTCAACAACAATAAACCTTATTACTTAAGATGCTTTAAAATCTCTTGAAGTAATCTCCTACTCAATGTTACGTGCATGATAAAACAAACCTTTTAACTTGACACGTAAAGATTAAAATCTATTGAAGAAATCTGTCATGATGCATGTGCAGATGACTCATTAAAGCAAACGTGCAAGAGGAATCAAACCTTATACTTGACACGTAATGCTCTTGAAATCTATTGAAGAAATCTGACATTACGATGCACTGATAAATGTACAGAGCACGCATCAAAACATTGGGACTTTATTTGGTAATGAATATTAAATCACCATGGCATTGATTAGCAGCCATTTCCATTCATTTAAACATTATTATATTATCGAGTAATCGTGTATTTACAAATAATTTATATTAAGAATGTAATTGTTAAGTGATAAACACTGTTGTAATCTGTATGAATACTATGCGATAGTAAAATTTTATCGATACAATTTTAATCATATTATCTCTGTGATTCGCGGATGTCCCCTAATCACAAAAGATTCGCAGATCACGCCTTAGTTGTTTAAAGGGTAACAATACATTTTTACTAAAGCCTGGTCCGTAGTGAGCACGTAGAATCCCGTCCAATGACCCCAAGCTACCCATCCCTATCGCTAGCGCGTAATTATGTTGCTGTAGCGACTGTGCAACGGGTGCCGGCAGTGAGTGTGCTCACGGACCAGGCTTTACACAATATGATATCCTACTAACCCTAACTAGAACGAGACCTCCTCTGGTCAAACAGGCACACCAGGTCACAACATTTTAGAGAAAGAGCTTTGGAATGGTAAAGAACTATAGAAAAATCGCCTAGCTGTAACTAGTTGGGAGTGATAACAACGCATTTTTTTTACAAACGTGCGCTTTTTGCAACTTCATAAGACAGTATTTAACAGCCAGGGCGCCCGCGGAAGACCAGCTTCAAGATAAATGCTGAGCCTATTGACGCAATGGCTTCGTAATTGTTTCTTGTTTTAATTAATTTTTTATTCCCGTTGTGTCGCTGTTTTGTTGTTGTTTAATATGTATTTTATTTTATTAGGGATAACAAACAATGTGCATATTTACCGTGTCAATAAAGTTTATCTATCTTTTTTAATTTGATACATTGTCCAAATATCTAACAGGAGACATGAGCTTATCAGAGGCGGTGTCCAACATATCCAGTCCCGACTACCAGGACCAGGACGATATGTTCGAGGCCGGACGCGAGTGTCCGCGCATGGAGCTCTCGGACGCGTCCGACTCGGACTCCACCATCCTGGTGTCCGAGCCCTGCCACAAGCGCGCCAAGCCCGCGCGTACGGACCGAAGTGGCAGCGACCTCACGCTCAACGGAGACCACAACGACTACAGGATAGTCATACAGGTTGTAAGTCTACACTTAGGCTGGGTTGCACCACCTTACTTTGACAAACGTCAAAAACCTGTCACACTCCATACAAAAAACACCGGTTATCGTTATAGTGTCGCTGAAAGTTAGGTGGTGCAACTCAGCCTTATTGATTGCTATTTTTTTTTCTTTTATGGCGTTCACGGCTTTTGGTTGTGTATTGCTTTGTTTTTTTTTATTCAGAGCTGGGAAATGACATTTGAGTCGGCTAAAATACTTTTTTATCATATCTTCGACGACAATTTCTTTTTAAATTGATGGTCACTAAATTGTCATTTAAGCTGATCTTACTAAATAAGTGTTGCCATGTCATGAGTGATTTATTATTTATCTTCTTGAACGTCTTGACGTTTTGTTTGAGTTCAGTGTCGCCTACGGTTCAAACGTGTATTTACTGTCATAAAAACTGTAATTAATGAAACTAATAAGGTGGCCATACGCATTGCACGGAGATCGTAAACTTTTTTTTTATTTTGCACTATTTTTATCGACACGACTGCCTGCATACGTAAATAAGTTTCGGATACCTATGCTGAACACCACAGTCAATTAGTTTGCAAATGTAGTTAGTTTTTGTTTACAGTTAATTAAATCTAATTCATACTTGTCGTTATACAGGTAAAGGGACCGGACAAACAAAACGCGAACATAAACGAGAATGTAAATAATAATAACAATAATACGAACTACGCGCAAAATGGAAAAGAAAATGGGCATAATTCGCCTGAAAATCAAGGCTACCAGGTGTGTATTGACATCTTTGTTAAAAAAAGTAATTTTAATAATAAAAAACGAGGCAATAAAGGGTTATATGTAGTTGACGTTATCGTATTATACGTGTGACGATGGCATATAATATTGTCACAAAAATGTGTACATGTATGTAATGTGTATAAATCTATTTATTTACGAACTTACTCAATCCATCATCGTATTGTCATATTCTGTTGAAATTCTATTAAAATCACGAAATTCGTGGGCCTATTTCGCGTCGTGAACTAAAAGTAAACAGGCGAGAGCGACAGATGATTAAAATTACGGCAGTTCAAATAAAAGATAGAACTAATGGCCAATATCGTACTGTTGGGCCTGTCATTTAGGGGATTCATGCATCCTCTGCTTTTGTTTTCCTATAGTAGTCTTTCTTTTGTTTTCATCCCCCATCTGTTTCACAGGAGCTAGGCAGCGGCTCGGACGGCGGCTCGGACGAAGGCTCGGACGGCGACTCGCTGCACTCGTTCCACTACAGCCCCAAGGCGGTGGACATACCTTCGGCCGAGCGCCTCGCCAAGCGGCTCTACCACCTCGACGGGTTCAAGAAGTCCGACGTGTCGAGGCATTTGAGTAAAAAGTAAGTAGCTATTGCTTAATCTTGTAAAGGGTTTTGTATATTCTCGTTACTTCTTGTGTTCTATGTCGACTTAAATAATTGAGTGGCCTGCAAATTAAAAGACGAAAAAAGGTTTTAAAGAGTTATGACCAACTTAGACACGAACTAAATCATGTTAGTCACAAATCATTCTGCGAACACATCTTTGAAAATGTAACGGTAACAAGAAATCTTGAGAGAGAAAAATCCCATAAATGTCAGTGAAATAAAAACATGGCGTAGTTATCTGACATTCCAGTCCGGCTGGCTTTTCAAAAGCCGGGCCCTCGCGAAATGATCCACATGTGTTCACTGATGTGCACGATTCAATATATTATATGCGGCGTACGATTAAAGAGCGGTAGATCGGTCATTTAACATCAAAAGTCACATAAATAGAGCTCGTTATCGGACATATTTTGGTCATTCTGACATTAAATTGACAATAGAAGTTATATCCTGAATTCCACTGACCTTTAACTTCTCTCCAGCAACGAGTTTAGCCGAGCAGTAGCCGAGGAATACGTGAAACACTTCGAGTTCAGCGGTGCGACCCTAGACGCGGCTCTGCGGGCCTTCCTCGCTCGCTTCGCGCTCAGCGGAGAGACGCAGGAGCGCGAGCGAGTGTTAGTCCACTTCTCCAGGCGATACCTCGAGTGCAACCCCGGCTCCTTCAACTCGCAAGGTGAGGCAACACAAGGCATGAAGCCACACATGTACACATCTTATGTGAACACCTTCCTCGCTCGCTTCGCGCTCAGCGGAGACGCAGGAGCGCGAGCGAGTGCTCGTCCACTTCTCACGGAGATACCTCGAGTGCAACCCCGGCTCCTTCAACTCGCAAGGTGAGACAACACAAGGCATGAAGATAAACATATTCTGACTAAAATGTCAACCCTGTAAAACACCTTTTTTAACACATTCCACTCTTAGGTCAACCCTCGCGAAGCTGGAGGATGACTACTGAAGCTTATTAAAGGCGTCTGAAACTTTGGACTCTAAATTGTTATTTATCCCCTCCTTATCATATAGTTGGATCCCCATCTCATTGGAAAGGCACCAAGTTTAGGCTAATTTGCCCTTGCGATATTAAAAGATTACGACCAAAGTTTCAAAGGTCAAACTTACGACTGTCAGTGCCCCGATTGCGTTAAATATTTTCAACTACAACGCGACTAGACGACGAACGAAACAATTGGAAAGTGATTAAATCCGTTGTTTCGTCTTTGTTTGCTTTGAAGTAGCGCCAATGTATTGCGCAATCGGGGCACTGATCAATAAAATCTGGAGTTCGGTGGCCGCTAATAATAAAACAACGTTACCTAACCAGCCCATGCTTACATCAGCGTCCCATCTCCCCCAGACGCGGTCCACACGTTAACGTGCGCCATAATGCTGCTCAACACGGACCTGCACGGCGGCGGCGCGGGCGCCTTCCGCCGCATGTCGTGCGCCGAGTTCGTGGACAACCTGGCCGAGCTCAACGACGGCGAGAACTTCCCGCGGGACACGCTCAAGCAGCTCTACCACGCCATACGCGCGCAGCCGCTGCAGTGGGCGCTGTGAGTACACCCGTCGTTTGAATCCTACTAAAGCCTGGTCCGTGAGCACGTAGAATCCCGTCCAATGACCCCAAGCTACCCATCCTTATCGCTCGCGCGTAATTATATTGCTGTCGCGACTGTGCGACGCGCGCCCGCAGTGAGTTTGTGAGCGCGACAGCAACATAATTACGTGCGAGCGACAAGGATGTGCAGCTTGGGGTCATTGGACGGGATTCTACGTGCTCACGGACCTGGCTTTAATATTATAAATGCGAAAATGTATATGGATGTCTGGATGTTAACATGTTTGTTACTCTTTCACTCAAAAACTACTGAAAAGATTTTGTTGAAACTTTACAGTATTATTGTTTATAACACTGATTAACATATAGGCTATTTAAAAATTATAACGATATGTGACAAATAAATTTCAATAAATAAATAAGACGTGTCTAAAAAGCGCCATCTATCGTCATTGGTTAAAATCTACAGCGCTGGACAAATTACTGTTTTTGACGTTCGTAAATATTCAACCGGGAAGCCGTGAAACGCCATCTATCAACATGATGTCTAACAACAGATTTTAAAGGGTAAAACAACGAGGTCCACGCGAACGAAGTCACGGACGTCCGCTAGTAAAGAAATAAAAACAAACTGCGAGTGTTGTGTCGCGTTCGAGCAACTGAAACTGCGACTCCTCCCACCGCACTCCTCGCGAGTGACGTGTCGCGCCGCTCGATGACTACTTAAACTAGCCGCATGATTTTGAAAGCAATTTAGTACTGCTTCGTAAGGCTCGCGATCGTTTACTAGAGGCTGGTTTATTTATAAACTGAAAAATTATAGTTTTGCAAGGGTGAATTAAAATACCTCATGAAAAAAGTATCCTCAGATCCAGGCAAGCTCGACTCAATTAAAGATTATCCTATCCCTACTTTTTGCAAGAGAACGGCCCTTTCTAATTTACCAGAGTTATTAAAGTACTTCACACTGACCTGACAAGTTAGGAAGGCCAGATCTTCGCATTTTTCTCCCTTAGCCACCTCTTACGATATCCACCGAAAAAGGAAATAGTCCAATTCTAACATCCCAGATCTGACGATTCAGACGGTCTTGTGAAGGTTGCGGAAAGAACCTGGATGCGGGCAGCGCAGGACCGGTCGTTATGGAAAGCCTTGGGGAGGCCTTTGTCCAGCAGTGGACGTTATTTGGCTGAAACGAACGAACTTTGTCAGAGCCACAGGTTGCTTTTATCTCAATTGTTTTAAAAAAAGAAAGATAAACTTACCAACTTATTCCTCACAGAGACACGGACACAGCAACGGCAGCCGCAGGCGAGAGCCGCAGCGCTCCCGTGGGCAGCAACCCGTTCCTGGACGTGCCCGACCAGTCGCGCGCCGTCGAGTACAAGAAGGGATACGTCATGCGCAAGTGCTGCGTCGACGCCAACGGGAAGAAAAGTAAGTGACACGCTCAATAGACTAAGATGCTATCAGGCCTCAGCCTCGAATTTAGCGGGCAGCGGCGCGGGAGCAGGGCGGCCAACGCAGACCCGTTCACCAAACAAGCGGACAGCTCGCGCGGCACTTTAGCGGCGTACGGCGGCTTTTAAGTGTTGTGTTCGGGGTTGTGTTGTCGAGATATTTGTTTTTATTCGCGAACGAAATGTCTGAACAACGGCGACAATTTTATTTCGATTCAAATTTATTCTTAACGCTTGATTTATTGTGGACAAAAGAAGAAGTGAGCGCCGCTAGACTGGAGTGCGCCGCCCGCTCGTTGCCCGCTCCCGCGCCGCTGCTGCGCCGCTGTTTTCGAGAACCGGTCTATTTAATTTTACGCATAAGATCCTGCCGCTCCCGCGTCGCCACCGCCGCCGCCCCGCTGCCCGCGAAATTCGAGGCTGAGGCCTCACGCGGAAATAGTCTAGGGTAGGCAAAAAGAGTGAGTAGCATGGCGCGACACGCCCGATAGACTAGGACTCTATCACACGCGAATAGGGCAGTAGACCAGTCGCACGCCGTCGAGTACAAGAAGGGATACGTCATGCGCAAGTGCTGCGTCGACGCCAACGGGAAGAAGAGTGAGTCATAAGAGTCATTTAATTTTGAAAAGAAAGCTTTTATAAAGCGCTTTATCACACACGATAGTATCGTCCAATATTAGGATGCGAAAGTTGTCACGGAACACATGCCCGGCCATTCGCGTACCGTCAAGTACAAAAAGGGATACGTCATTCGCAAGTGCTGCGTCGACGCTAACGACAAAAAGAGTGAGTGCGTGGCCCGCTCAATAGACTTTAAGACGCTATCACGCGGAAATAGTCTAGGGTAGGCAGAAAGAGTGAGTAGCATGGCGCGACACGCCCGATAGACTAGGACTCTATCACCCGTTCCTGGACGTGCCCGACCAGTCGCCCGCCGTCGAGTACAAGAAGGGATACGTCATGCGCAAGTGCTGCGTCGACGCTAACGGGAAGAAAAGTAAGTGACACGCTCAATAGACTAAGACGCTATCACGCGGAAATGGCGCGACACGCCCGATAGACTTATGACTCTATCACGCGGGAGTAAGGCAGTAGACCAGTCGCGCGCCGTCGAGTAAAAGAAGGGATACGTCATGCGCAAATGCTGCGTCGACGCCAACGGGAAGAAGAGTGAGTGCGCACATTAAGACGGAAGAGTAGGGTAGGCAAAAAAGTGAGCAGCATGCTGCGATATACCCGAGAGAACAGTGCTCGTTTTCACCATCAATTTTAAGTGACCGCTATGGTAACACATAACAGCAATTTTGTTTTCAAAGGGGTCACTTAAAAAAACAGGGATTGATGGTGAAAACGGGCATAGGACTCACCCGTTCCTGGACGTGCCCGACCAGTCGCGCGCCGTCGAGTACAAGAAGGGATACGTCATGCGCAAGTGCTGCGTCGACGCCAACGGGAAGAAGAGTGAGTCATAAACGTCTTTTATTTTATTTATTAGGTACACCAACAAAATCACATACAGTAAACAGTACATTTGTAACATGTTTAACACGTGTTGACATGTATTTTTGGCAAATAGGCTTTTACCACACGCCCGATATAGATTAGGGCCCTATGACGTGAGTGTTGACATACGACAACCTTCAGAGACTATTCGATACTCAATCGTTTATTCACTAGCTAGGACAGTCTTTCCCAAAGTGGGCGATAACGCCCTCTTGTGGGCGCTGCAGGTTTAAAGGGGGGCGGTAAGAGACCCAGAAAATAAATCGGGACGTTGTGTAGAGGCTTGGGAAGCGTCATCTACAAGGAGGACTCTTAGACATCGACTGAGCTCGACTCTTGACTACAAAAATGGGGGGCGCTAAAAAATAATTTACGCCCGCGCAGCGTGGTTGCAACGCAACGTTATTTTCTGACAAGTAACGCAACCCCTCAGAGCTCGGCGTTAGCGTTGCGGCGAAGTTTCGCAGGCGGCCTCCGCCTTAAACTTAGCTCAATCACAACAGATCTATGACTAAGATTAAGAGTAGGCGCACACCGTTGATTTTTAGTTGGCCGATAGTTGTGCCCGATTTTAATTTGTATGAAGAATCGGCCAAATCGAATCGGCGTAGTGTGCGCACTCCCATACTGATCAACTGCTCGACTAAACTATCGGCCGACGAAAAATCAACGGTGTGCGCCTACTCTAAATCGAAATTTTTAATATGGACCTAAGGTATTTTTCACCGGAGAGATAGTAAGTTGTTAGGGCTACAGACTTAATTGTAATATAAATTGTCTTTTCAGCACCATTCGGGCGACGCGGCTGGAAGATGTTCTACTGTACACTCCGGGACCTCGTGTTGTACTTGCACAAAGACGAGCACGGCTTCCGGCGCAGCCAGATGTCCGACAACCTACACAACGCCATTAGGTAAATGTCACTTTGACAGGTTTGACTATTGAAACAATTTTAATCGTAGGACACGACACGCTGTATGGCTATGCTCACGTGACATTGGCAAACGTGGAAACACAATAGCCATAGAAGACACGCTGCTGGAACAAATTTTTAATTTAATTAAATATCCCACTTAACACCAGGACAGGTGCGATTGTGGTCAAATACCTGCCCTGTTATACATAAAAAAAGCTACAAGGATTAAGACTCAAGATTCAAAGTAAGCTTGAATCTGTTCTTGAGTGCTGATACGGGCCTATAAATACTATTCAGAAAAATAGATGCTGTCATTTATACTATTGTTGTTTCATAACATGGTATTGAACACTATATTTCTCTTTATTTTGTAGGATACATCACGCGCTAGCAACGAAAGCGACAGACTACACAAAAAAGCAACACGTCTTCAGATTGCAAACTGCGGACCAGGCGGAATACTTGTTTCAAACGAGGTAAGTTCAGTTACAGGGTGACGAATTTTTCTATAATATCGCGTGCATTACTTTACTCGGGATATAACACCATTTAAGTCAAGTACATATTTCCTAATACAGTTATTATGAGTGTACAAGTCCCAAAAAGCCCACAGATAGTAACTTGAATAAAACCAAGATTCCAGTGGCAAGTCTCATTATTCCGAACCAAATTTGAGTATATGTAGGGGCCGTCTAAAATTTACATACCGCGATTCAACCTACAGACAGCGCCATCTATCGGTATCGCAATACACTACATATTATATGAAGCTTAACTTTGAACAATGAGCGTTTCTTATAATCGGTCACTAAGTTACTTGAGCTGCTTTTCAGCACTGGCTCACATTATTGTCTTCGGGACACATCTTTAAATCATAATGATTTGGAAATAGAACGGACGAAAACAAAGCTTTTTATTTGTGCAGCATTTTTAGTACTGGAGATGATGTGAGGATGAGGACAACCCACCACCACCCATGGCCATACCAACCTCGCGGTTATACTGGCCGAATCGCCTGAGGTGTGCGCGGAATGAGGGCTATCCTTTTTATACTTAACAGTTGGCACCCCTGGCGATTGACAGGACCTTACTCTACAGTGGCGCCATCTTGATGAGTGCAAATGCGATAGTCCTCCTACCACTTTAGCGCTCACCAGTTGGTGCCACTGTCTTCGCTACTAGCAAGTGACAGGACCTTACTCTACAGTGGCGCTAACTGGTGAGCGCTAAGACGATAGCCCTCATTGCGGCTGCCTAGGGCAGGTTGCACGTGGCCGTTTGATTGGCCGTGATCGTCTAGTGGTTAGAACCCTACGTTGTGTGAGGAGTAGATGATGGATTCCATCCATGTTTGTTGCAGCGATTCGAAAGAGCTGTGTTCGTGGGTGGAGACGATAAACTTTGTGTGCGCGGCCTACTCCGCGCCGCCGCTGGCCGGCGCCGTCGGCTCCCAGCGCAAGTTCCAGCGCCCGCTGCTGCCCTGCACGCACACCAAGCTCACTATGGTACGAATAGCTACATTTCTACTGCAAAATAAATAAATAAATAAATCTTTGGACAATTTCACACAGCGCCAGCTAGCCCCAAAGTAAGCAACTTAATGCTTGTGTTATGGGTGCTAGCTTGACGGATACACTAGTTATATACTTTTTTTTTTAATACATACATATTATACATAGTAACACCCAGACCCGTCACAAATTAAAATTCATCATTTCAATTTCTGCCCGGCCGGGAATCGAACCGGGGACCTCTCGGCATAGTAGTCCGTTCTGAACCACTACACCAAACGGCCGACATAAATGGTGCTAATGTCTTGGTAATAAGGTCCACGATGATTTCATCTTGCTAACACGTCAACCAATGGCGTAATTGGCTCCCAGCGCAAGTTCCAGCGCCCGCTGCTGCCCTGCACGCACACCAAGCTCACTATGGTACGAATATTTATATTATTACCTGCAATAAACAACTTTTTTAACGGGACTATTCCCACCTCTCGTTCCCACCACTGCAACTCCTGTGTAGCCAGGATCTACAGCTTGACCGCCACAAAAACCCAACCAATGAAGGTAAGTTTGTCTCGGGGGAAAGTTAAACTGTCATTGGACCCGCAACGAAATTAATCAGTAGAACATAGGAAGAGTTCGAAATTAAGGTTCCACTTCCCTCCATTGCAAAGCGGATGACAGGTGACAAACAAAGGTTTAAAACCTTTAAGAAAAGAATAAACAACTGCATAATAAACATAGAGGTCATGTCATGATAAAAACAGAGCGAGTGCTTATTTGATAGTAATGTGATGGCCGTTTTTGTTAATCCCGTCTTAAGCATTCTTTCCCATACACGTTTCTGTTTTTGTCTTGACCGCACGGAATGATCAAAGTCAATCAAAGCTGTATTTTCATTGTGAAGCGACACGGCCATAATCTGCAGTAACACTACGCTACTCCAGTGACTTTAAATTTTAGACTTACCGCTTCAGAGCTCACCAGTTGGTGCCACTGTTTTGGTGAGTGCAAATACGACAGCACTCGTTAAATCGTCATAATGAGGGCTATCGTTTTTATACTTAACAGTTGGCACCCCTGACGATTGACAGGACCTTACTCTACAGTGGCGCCATCTTGATGAGTGCAAATGCGATAGTCCTCCTACCACTTTAGCGCTCACAAGGTGGCGCCACTGACTTCGCTAATAGCAAGTGACAGGACCTTACTCTACAGTGGCGCTAACTGGTGAGCGCTAAAACGATAGCCCTCATTATCCCACAATTCCATCTGCAGTTTGCTCCATAACACGACTTGGCTAATCCCTCGGTCGCCCAACGTCAAAACTAGACCTTATAACGTCGTCTAAAAGTATCTATTCCTTCCACCCACAGCGGGAGCAAGTGGCGTCGCACGAAGAACGCGCGGCTCGACTGGAGGAGGAGCTGGCGGCGTTGCGACACGCGCGAGACAACGCGCCGCACGCGCGCGACAAGGACCACTATCTGGTCTACGAGGTCAGTTCATCAACAGCCCTTTACAGTCCACTGCTGGACTATGAGCCTCCTCCACTATAGTAGAGGGTTATGCCATAATCCCCACGCTTGGCAGGCGGGTTGGAGATCGCAGTTTAAAAGATTTATGTTTGTCAGAGAGCGCTGCTGCCCGTTCTCTGTTTGATGTGTAATCCCTAAGTCGCCTCTTACGACCTCTTAGGTCAGTTATTACACAAGATTTCTCAATAAGTGCTAGGGCAGGGTTTCCCATTTTTTTTTTGCCAAGGAACCCTAATTGATTATACTTTTCCTAGCGGAACCCCCGTACTACTCCGCCCGCACGCCCTGCCCCTCCCTTGTTCGTAAACAAGTCGGTGCGAGCGAACAACGTCGGTCACGAAGCGTGGGATAATATTTTTTACGGAACCCTTGCGGCCTTTCCACGGAACCCCAGGGTCCCGCGGACCACCATTCGGGAACCGCTGTGCTAGAGAACCGTTAGGTCTCATGCGCACTTTCGACGACGCATTGACACGCGTTTGATGCAATAGCTAGCGGTCACAACGGAAGAAAATCACAAGAAAAAAATTAAAGAAGATCGCAAATGCTATCTTAATCATGTACAAGTTTCAAGTTTAGCAGCATATCTAACGCAAAGTCTGAAAACGTACATAACAATGTGAATATATTTTAATATCACTTCGTATTCAAAATTCACATATTCACGCGTCTTTTCGGAACTATTTTTTACCTCTCATTCTCGCCACTGCAACTTCTGTATCCAGAATGTGTAAAGCCTGGTCCGTGAGCACGTAGAATTTTGTCCAATGACCCCAAGCTACCCGTCCTTATCGCTCGCGCGTAATTATATTGCTGTCGCGACTATGCGACGGGCGCCCGCAGTGAGTGTGTGAGCGCGACAGCAACATAATTACGCGCGAGCGATAAGGATAGGTAGCTTGGGGTCATTGGACAAAATTCTACGTGCTCACGGACCAGAGCCCCGATTACGGTAACTTTTAACGTTTCCAATCCAGACGCGCTTCATCGATTCTGCGATACAATTGGTCAAAACAGCTGACGTACGCTGTTGGACGACCAATCGTATCGCAGAATCGAGAAGCGTGTCTGGATTGGAGACGTTAAAAATTACCGTAATCGGGGCTCTGGCTTTAGTTTGGTCGTTAACGAAATGCAGCCATCTAGTGCTCGACGCAAAACTGACATAACAACCTTTGTCAACAGATAAAAAGGTACCGCACGTACGCGTACGTGATGCGAGCGCGCGCGACAGGCGCCGGCGCCGACGACGCCGCGCCCGCGCTGCCCGACCGTCCGCACGCCGCGCCCGCGCCCGCGCCCGCGCCGCCCTGACGCGCCATGGCGGTATTCGCCGCCTGCGTGCTGTGACCCCGGCCCGGCAACCGGCACCGGACTCTGTGCTCGCCTTTCGAAAGCGGACTCTTCTGCGTCACCATACAAGGCTCGGATCTGTGATCGGACACTGTGGTCGTTTTTGAAAGTGGACTCTTTTGCGTCACCCGGACCTATGATCGCGCGGTGTGCTCGCCTTTTAAAAGTGGACTCTTCTGCGTCACCATACAACGCGGCCCGGACTTGTGATATCGCGGTGTGCTCGCCTTTAAAAAGCGGACTCTTCTGCGTCACCATACACGGTTCCGATCTGTGATCGCGCGGTGTGCTCACCTTTTAAAAGCGGCCGCGCCCGCGCCGCCCTGACGCGCCATGGCGGTGTTCGCCGCCTGCGTGCTGTGACCCCGGCCCGCCCGCGCGGACAACCGGCACCGGACACTGTGCTCGACTTTTGAGAGCGGACTCTTCTGCGTCACCATACACGACTCGGACCTGTGATCGGACACTGTGGTCGTTTTTGAAAGCGGACTCTTTTGTGTCACCATACAACGCGGCCCGGACATGTGGTATCGCGGTGTGCTCGCCTTTTGAAAGCGGACTCTTCTGCGTCACCATACAACGCGGCCCGGACTTGTGATATTGTGATATCGCGGTGTGCTCGCCTTTAAAAAGCGGACTCTTCTGCGTCACCATACACGGTTCCGATCTGTGATCGCGCGGTATGCTCACCTTTTAAAAGCGGCCGCGCCCGCGCCCGCGCCGCCCTGACGCGCCATGGCGGTGTTCGCCGCCTGCGTGCTGTGACCCCGGCCCGCCCGCGCGGACAACCGGCACCAGACACTGTGCTCGCCTTTCGAAAGCGGACTCTTCTGCGTCACCATACACGGCTCGGACCTGTGATCGGACACTGTGCTCGCCTTTTGAAAGCGGACTCTTCTGCGTCACCATACAACGTGGCCCGGACTTGTGATATCGCGGTGTGCTTGGGTTCGGACCTGTGATCTGACACTGTGGTCGACTTTTGAAAGTGGACTCTTCTGCGTCACCATACACGGTTCGGATCTGTGATCGCGCGGTGTGCTCGTCTTTTGAAAGCGGACTCTTCTACGTCACCATACAAGGTCCGGACCTGTGATCGCGCGGTGTGCTCGCCTTATGAAAGCGGACTCTTCTGCGTCACCATACGCGGCCCGGATCTGTGATCTGACATTGTGGTCGACTTTTGAGAGCGGACTCTTCTGTGTCACCATACAACGCGGCCCGGACATGTGATATCGCGGTGTGCTCGCCTTTTGAAAGCGGACTCTTCTGCGTCACCATACAACCCGGCCCGGACCTGTGATCGCGCGGTGTGCTCGCCTTTTGGAAAGTGGACTTCTGCGTCACCATAAAACCAGGACCGGACCTGTGACCGGACACTGCTCGCCTTTTGAAAGCAGACTCTTCTGCGTCACCGTACAATCCGGACCTGTGACCGCACGGTGTGCTCGTCTTTTGAATGTGGAACGGCAGCGATGCCGATCATCGATATGGACGATGCGTACGATTTCACGTTTCACAAACATTTTAGATAACGAACGAATTAGAAAATACGATGTGTATACTTCGCGTTACACAAACGATATCACACTCAGTTTAACAGGTCTTTGTGGTCGCGCCCCTAGTGTTTTGTGATGTCGACTTCTGATCGAGTCTGTTCAAATAAACAGTTAGTGCCCATCGAAAATATGTAAACCGTATCTCAAAGTATATACATAATAAACTTCGCATTCCATAATAAAAAATAGTACGGGAGTATCTTGCGGGAGTTAGGTCGACTGCGGTAGTCTGTAGTCCCCTAGCGTTGTATGACTTCAAATAATCTCCCCACCATTAGTGAAACCTGTCAAAGACTGCTGATACCGAAAAAACTCGTCTCGATTCGTCGCATGCGAAATTGCGAATTGCGGTCTCACTTAGGACTAAATTGTTTTGTACGAAATCGTAAATTCCATTAACTTTTTATACCACCGAATACTCAGCTCCCGTTATCGTAATTGATCTGCCGCAGATCGTCGGTTTGAGCATCAAATAAAATTATCGATAAGGGTATCTTTACTAAAAAATATAGTAAATAGTTACATTAGTGACGTCACTCCCATTTTTATATGAGCAATGTATTGTCGAAAATAAGATAATATTCGAAATTACGTGACCGGTCTATTCCGTTACAAATCCATTGACTATAAAATAGTCATATAAGACGGTGCTTCGATGCCGTTCGATGAGCTATCGGGTGTGGATGGACACTTCGCGGGCGGCATTTATCCGGGTGACGTTAAAATTGTGCCGAATGAAACTGTATTAAAGACGCGGCGATTGGACGCCATGAAACATGGCCGCGGGAGGCGGATTTGTACACTTTGTAATTTGATGTCGTAAAAATTAAAATTATATTCAACTCATCTAGTCCTGTCTTCCTTGCGATGTGCATACCTTTGTTGAATCATTCGATTGTACATTGAAGATTGTGCTTCGTGTATAATCAGTATTATCGTAGAAAAAAAATATGAATATATTTTAAATTTAAATAAATTATAATACTCAAAGCTCGTATGATTATCGCTGATATGTATCTTGTGGTGTCTGAGGGTCTTCGCGAAACGATATAGATACTAAAGCTCCATCTGTCTCTTTTCTCTTATGTATCACGGGATAAGTGAAAGAGACTTATTAGAGCAAAATATATCGTTTAGCGAAAAGGCAATAAAACGCGCGCTGCTTTAAGATGACCCGTCACCTGTATACTGGACTGAATCTAAAGGGTTGGAATGTAAATGCTTAAAGGCATCTAGAAATGCGTTATTACAAAATTGTATCGATGTTGGTAAATTAAAAAAAATGGGGGTCAGCAGTGGTGACGATGAGATTTATACGCTTTAATTCTCTTATATGTTAATTGTAAACATTGGCTTGATATAGCGGCTATACATCATTTATCATTCCATGTGTTAAGGATCACGCGGACCGCGGAGGAACGCGGGACAGATGCTAGGTTTAGCTGTTGAACCTTGAACATTTTAGAATTTCACAATATTGACTCGGTATATTATTTGACAACAGCTGAATTTACAATACTTTGTAAATAGATTTTAAAGAGACTGATATGTGAAGTTATTTATTTCGTTTGTAAATCAACCAGTGTCAAATCTTAGGCATCGATAGTAAGTCATTAATTCATTATGTCCCTAGGATCTCAATGTATGTAATTATAGCTGTGTAATGAGCGTGTCGCGCTCGCGAGGCGTGTAGCGCCGCGTGCGGTGGTTTGGTGACAGGTCAAACATCGCATTTGGATAGGTACACGTGTTTATAATAAGTTATTTTTTGTTACTACTTATCGTTTATATCGCAAGCACTGGTTCTGGCAAATAAATATATTTGTATTGTTCTATTCGTGTTTACAAAATATAAAATAAACATAAGACACTGAATAAATTGCCTAAATTACAGATACATTTTACTTTTGTCTCTACAAATTAAAAGTGCTAAATGTCTGAGTTATTAGTTAATTTAGTAATTTTATGTTTATTACTTTCCAGATGGTATTTTACAGAAAAAAAAACAGTAGTTTCTTGATTCTAGAAGTATAATTATTAAAATTATTACTTTTCTGAACATTATATTCATAATATTAAGAGAATCACGTAATATTACAAGTATGTATTAAATTAATATTATCATAACAAGCCCATTGAAAGTCATTTACGGCCTATTTTTATGTGTTTAAAGTACAGACTGACTGTTCAAAATGATTGTAACGTGTAAGAAAAATATTTCTTCCATTATTTATAAAATTCAAACTACTATAGCTACACTGCAGATAAAAACCAACAATGTGTTCAAATTTCATTCAATCTAGAGTAGACATTTAGCACTTTTTTGATTGTGCCAGTGTTTAATGAAACAAGCTTTATTTATTGTTAAATCCTAATATTGTCACTATAAATGCTAATTAATTAAATTTGGCTCTTATTTTAATATTCTCATAAGGCCAAACTGATTGACTTGAAATTCAAGTTTTTCTGTATTGATATTAGATTGTTTTAGATTTATGTAAACCTAATCATTGTAAATAGAATATTTTTTTATTAATTATTTACATGTTACTTTTATTTTATATTATTTACTTAAATGTATAGCTTGGTGAGATGTGTTTTAATTAAAATGCGCTTATTAAACCTTAATTAGGATCTTTAGTCGGCTATAATGGCAGTTAAAGCTTGCATTTTTGTTTTGAGTCACAATCAAAGCTTAGTGTATTGTAACTTGTGTTACATTATGATTATGATTATAGGTACTTGCTGAAAAAATCTTTGTATAATTTGTAAAATGTTTTCTTTAAAATATAACGAAATTGGCATAATATATTGTAAAGTGTGGTATTCCTCAACTATAATAATTGTCTCTTTCTCCGTCATATAGATTGCAAGTCCTACCACGATTTTATGAATGGCGGGGTTTAAAAAACTAAAATCTCTGACTTGTACAAATCGCCAAATATAATACAATTTATATTAGTCATAGGTTTTAGTTTCCCTATAATGCGATCATAGTGAGGATGTGTAATCTACAGCTGCACATCTAATAAGGTAACAACTGATGCACAGTTATGATATGTTGCCAGTTGTAGCCTATTGGATACGAAACTTAATACAGTCCTACTCATGCTTGTTGGCCTATTTTTTAAGTGACCTTTGGGGTTTTCAATCATTTTATAAGTAATAAACACCTAAATGTTAATAGTGAATATTACATTACACCGTAATTACTTACTTAAATAGGCGTTTACTTGGGAACAAGCATAGCAGGGTTGGTTTGTACAATTAAACAGATTATCACCTAATTCGAGAGACTTATCAAAACTGTGTCGTCCTTAAGAATCTTATGCCAAATGCTTCAAACTGTATGGATTTAATGTCTGCTCAATATGTTGTCCATATTTTATAATTCTAAACTGTACTAAAATGCTTAGTACTTTTCTTATCTTCTTACTTCATCACAGCACTCTTTAAATATTAGGCATAAAAATAGATGACACAAAGTATTATAAAGGTATAATCACTATTGGTAAGTATGGAATTAAAAAGTTGGCTGTGCCGGAATTATAGATTTAACATTTCGATTCTGTAAACATAGGTAGATATCGAATAACTCTTGCTGGAGACGCGCCATCTACGTCGGCGACTCCCGCCATTTGATAGAAACTATAACGTATTTGATGAGTTATAGCAAATGCCAGTCTTTACATATTTTATGCTTTTTCAAAATGTAAATAAGATATAACATGAGTGTTTCAAGAACCTTATCAAATGTTTATCTGTCATCTGGGAAAGTACAGCGTTATGTCTCAAGTATTTAAAACTACCATGTATGTATAATAGCCTTAGTTTTTTCTTTTGTACCAGTCATAACCCTTTGGAGAGCTGAAATAAATACATCAAAATAAATTTATGATTTTATTACACTTAGTTTAATAAATTATTTACAACTTAAGATCTTATGCCAAAAGTATAATCCGTATTTTTCTGTAATGGCCTTTGTAAAGGATGAGCCAGTAGTTTTGCAATGCAATCGTGTATCTTTGTGGCGTTTCTGGAGACCTCATAAACATAAGAATACCCATTATCTAAATCTTGCAAAGCATCATATATTTCTTCACACTTATACAATGCACAATCATCTTCATGTGACAGCAAGATGTCTATGTAAAAATATGCTTGTCTCTTCAGAAACATGAAGTATGGGTCATCCAGTGGTATCACTGGAACACAGTTTGATCGACCATATAAAATGATTGTGCGCACAACATAAGGTGGAGGCATAATGCATTCTCCCTGTTTGTATTCCGGTATTTCAATATTATCTTTTAGTAACTGGAATATTGATTGGAAATTGAAGCTTTCAGATGTGCTTTCCTCACGTTGAATGTAATCGATAATATTAATTATATCTTTCAAGTTACTTGTAAAGTTATGTAGCCAGCATGCCTCATTGTCTTTCATAATCAACAGAGCAAACTCTGTTCTTTTGTTAATGGCATGCTTTGAATGGAGGAAAAAGTCTAAGACTCGTTTAATCATGTTTATAGGTGTGAATGTAGTACCATCCCCAAGACGGAACAAGGTATCACTATCATCATTACAAACATCCAAACATAAAATAATGCGCTCAGGAACGTTGATATTAGGTATGTTTGGCTTCTGAAAGTTAGCTATTACATGTTCATGTAAGTCTTGGAATTCTTCAGTAGTTTTTTTCTTACTTCTGAAAAGAAAATTACTTTTATTATTACTTTCTCAAGTATTTTACATAAAAAAATCATGAATAACTACACGTACCCTGAGTTGGAATCAGATACCGGGAGTGGATTCGAGGATAGAATATCTGGGGATTCCATCATTGTAACTAATGTGTATAATTATTCATTCAAACTTCTTTTTATACGGATTTGACTCGACAAAATAAAAAATTGAAAATGAAAATAGCGAGCGAGCAACTCGTTTCATTAAATTTTTTGACATTTATTGACAAATAGGATTGGGTAAAAAATATCGATATATCAAAATATCGATATTTTTTCAGAAAAATATCGATATA
This sequence comes from Ostrinia furnacalis, assembly GCF_004193835.3. NCBI lineage: Eukaryota > Metazoa > Arthropoda > Insecta > Lepidoptera > Crambidae > Ostrinia > Ostrinia furnacalis. The sequence continues at coordinate 48,276 of NW_021132741.1, forward strand.
AATTAGCGATATTTTTTCCGGCGATATATCAATTTTCGATATTTATTTTCAGATATCAAAATCGATATATTTGTCATCTGAAAGGGTAGCTTCAGCGGTAAATTTGGCTGTGCCATATGATAGGAGCAGACTTACAGGAGAACACATCAAACAAAGAGTGCTCCTGATGTCAATATCAGACAAATACTGGTTTGAATAATGTTTTTTTGTCAATGTTTAATTGCTCATTCGAAAAAATAAATTGAAATATTACAACTTGAGTTGAAACAGCGACATGTGTTTTCTATAAAATTTAGATAATTTTGGCCATTTTTATAAATAATTGCAAATTGGGCAAAAAATATCGATATATCGAAATATCGATATTTCTTGGGCGATATACAGGGTGACTGGAACTCAACCCGCCATAGCTAATACGCGTATAGAGGAGGTCATTTGCTAATTATTGAACCTTACTTTCTATGTCTAAAGTTTTATAGTTTAGGAGATATGTCAATTTTTAAACTTTTTTCAGATTTTTCCGAAATTTGACCTAAAAACGGCTTAAATTTTTTTTCTCGCGTAATTTCAACAGTTTTTTTTATTAGATATTAATATCGAATATGTCTTTATTCAAATAAAATAGATTTATAATCCAGATAATGATTGAATAACTAGTTACGAGCCGCCAAAGTCTAACAAAAGTACAAACCACGAAAAAAAATTGTACTTCGAATTCGATTTAAAAAAAAACTAATGGTGTTAATGGATTGCCAATAATCTTAAAAATATCTCTAGCTTCTCTTCTTTCCAATGATATATCACACGTTGTAATTAGATATTGAAATTAGTCAAAAATTCAAAGTTTATGGAAGAAAATGGAGTAATAATACAAAAATTATCAATACAAAGTTGATTTTGAATTTTTTTATAATGTGAATGTGATTATTATTTTAAATTAATTTTTCAAAAAACACACAAAAATAGTTATGAAAAGGAGTATAGCAGAAAATATGAGTTGTTTGAAGAAACTTTGTATGGATAATTTTCGTAAATTACTCCATTTTCTTCCATAAACTTTGAATTTTTAATAAATTTCAATATCTAATTACTAAGTGTGATATGTCATTGGAAAGAAGAGAAGGTAGATATATTTTTAAGATCATTGGCAATCCATTATCACCATTAGTTTTTTCTTAAATTGAAATCGAATTTGAATTTTTTATCGTGGTTTATACTTTTGTTGAACTTTGGCGGCTCGTAACTAGTTATTCAATCATTATCTGGATCTGAAATTTATTTTATTTGACTAAAGGTTTATTCGATATTAGTATCAAATAAAAAAATCGGTTAAAATCATGCGAGAAAAAAAAATTAAGCAGTTTTTAGATCATATTTCGGAAAAAGTATGAAAATTGACATATCTCCTAAACTATGAAACTTTAGTCATAGAAAGTAAGGTTCAATAATTAGCAAATGACCTCCTCTATACGCGTATTAGCTATGGCGGGTTCAGTTCCAGTCACCCTGTATATCGATATATTTGAAAAATATCGATACGATAAATATCGATATTTTTTTTCCGTTTGCCCATCCCTATTGACAAACAACAAAGTGACAGTGACAGTAACGTTTTTTAATCGATCTTACCTTTTGTAAGCAAAGGCAATAGATACTAGGGCACTATTTAAGTTGTGAGCCTCGACAACATAACGTGTTGTTAGACGATATCTGATACTTTTAATGAAAAGTTTGACATATTTGACTACAACCTTATTCAAAACTTTTTATCATTTGAGCACGTTTTGTATTATTAACATTGAATTGAAAATTATCTTGACTACAAAAACATGGAATTGACTTGTGGAAATTTTCGCGCGAAGATTTATTATGACTTTCGACGTGGTTAATCAATACAAAACTGAAGCGGTCAGCTAAATTTCTCTTTTGGTGATAAAGATCTGTCTTTTACCATTGTATAACGCTAGTTTAAGAAGTATAAAATTGTATGTCATTGGCTCACCAGTGAACTTTGCGAAAGTCGTCCAAAATGACTAATAGTGGCGGAAAACATTGATGTTGTCAGAAAAATGGAAGAGAAACCTCGTCATGTGATATATCGTAGGATTGAGATAATCCTAGGCATTAATTCCACTAGCAGTAATAAAATATTGTATGACCATATTATTATGGTTAATACGTTTTTTTGTCGCTGGATGTCCCAAAATTTTTCAAACGCTCAATAGGACGCTTGTGTCGTTTAGTCCTTAAAAATGTTTGATAAATACGTTTAAAAAGCTTTAAAAGCCGTTTTTAAAATTGTGACAGTTGACGAATTAAGGATCTATGCATAATTACATCTAAATAATAAAAAGATAATTGTTGGCACAGCCTACAGACCTCCATGGCAGGACGTTAGTGTATTCCTGGACGCCATAGCTGAATCGATTGCCTCCTGTGCAGAATGTGACGGATTGGTGCTTCTCGGCGACTTTAATATCAACTTACTAGACAAGAGTAACAGTAAGTGCAGAGAGCTAATGCAGTGCATTGACAGCCTTAATCTGAAGCAGGTGATATCGGAGCCGACGCACTACACAGATCACAGCAGTACTCTCATTGACATTATATGCACTGATATGGGGGCTGTTCAGGTCACCGTAAAGCACTCACCGGATCTGGGTGGCCATGCCATGCTCATGGTTGAATTTAAGGTCCGGAAGGAGAAAGTTCGGCCACGCTGGGTTACTTATAGACCATTAAAAAATATTATACCAGAACAACTTGAAGCTGATCTCAGTGCAATCGATTGGTCCAATCTCGAGGGAGTTGTGGATGTGAACTCTAAGGTTGAGAATCTGGGACGGTGTATTCTAGGGTTGATGGATCTGCATGCCCCGATCAAGACACGTAGATTTAAACATCCTCCTCACCCCTGGATAACAGATACCATCAGGGAAATGATACACATCAGGGACGACTATCACAAGCAGTATAAGAAGAATGCAACCACCGCTCTTAGAGATAGTTACAAAATGATGAAGAAGATGGTGGTTGACGCAATTGAGAGGGAAAAAACCTGCTTCTTCAAAAACCACATCAATAGTAACTCAAAAAATCCTAAGCAGCTTTGGAAAAATCTGAAAAGTACAGTGTTACCGAACAAGAAAGGCGCTTGTGAGCTTCCTCCAGTGTTTAACAACCCTAATTCAATTAATCATCATTTCCTCAACGTGCCTGGGGGAAACAATGTGACGATCTCTCAATTAACCTATTACGAATATCACAGACATAGGAACCTTATATCATTCTCACTCCATACTGTTAGCTCAGACGTTGTCTTAAGAACCATCACAGCGCTCAAATCGAATGCTCAGGGAAGTGACGGCATCACACTGGATATGCTGATGCTCACATTGCCTTACTCACTCAAAGCACTCACCGACATAGTGAACAGTTCTATACTGCAAGGGATCTTTCCAGACTGTTGGAAGGTGGCAGTCGTAAGGCCACTACCAAAAACTGGTCATCCTGCTTCAGTTCAGGACTTGAGGCCTATCAGCATCCTACCATGTTTGTCCAAAATCCTCGAGCGTATAGTTTGTGATCAATTAACTAAATACCTTGAGGAGCAGGGGCTGCTCCCGCGCCGTCAATCGGGATTCCGCAAGGGTTTTGGGACGGCTACAGCTCTTTCGGATGTGGTTGATGACCTTCTGGCTGCTCAGGATGGGGGGTTGGTTTCGACGCTGGTGCTGCTGGACTTCTCGCGCGCCTTCGACTCCATTAATATTCCTCTGCTTCTCTCCAAGTTGCGTTATTATGGTCTTGATGATTCCTCCATACGATGGTTTCATAGCTATCTCTCTCTGAGACAGCAGTACGTGGAGCTGAAAGGGGTGGATGGGTCGGCATTATTGTCAGAACAAAAACCAGTAACTCGCGGAGTTCCTCAGGGATCCATATTGGGTCCAATACTGTACATTTTGTACAGTGCTGACATAATCAACTGTATCAAGGACTGTCAATACCACCTATATGCCGATGATCTACAATTATATACATCATTCCCTCCATCTGATCATGAAAATGCAATAATGAAGATCAACAACCAACTAAGCAGAATTTTTGACTGGTGTACAGCCAATTGCCTTGTTCTCAACCCAAGAAAATCAAAGTTCATGCTAACCGGAACACGTAGAGGCTTGGAAACTCTTAAAAGCATACAACTCAACGTTGAAATAAATGGAGATCCTTTGGAAAGAGTGGCTGAGGCGAGAAACCTGGGAATGGTCATTGATGGAAACCTCAAATTCGAAAGCCATATACTCGAGTGCACTAAGAATTGCTTTTACCGCTTAAAGATTCTATACAACTTGAGGCCCTATTTAAGCGAAAGCCTTAGAATATCTTTATGTGAATCACTTGTATTAAGCAAACTTAACTACTGTGATACAGTGTATGGCCCGTGCTTGCTGGGTAAATCGTCACGTCTCATTCAAAGAGTACAAAACGCATGCGCCCGTTTTTGTTTCACTGTGCCTCCGAGATCACACATCACGCCATTCCTGAACTCATCAAACATGTTAAAGATGGCTGCTCGGCGAAGATTGCACCTGGCCACCATGTTGTTTGGCATACTGGATAGTGCGAGGCCTAAGTATCTGTTCAGCAAACTGGAATGGGCCCAAGCTCAGAGTAGATATCCAAAGAGGCTATGCACTCACATATTTGCTACACCCAAACATCGCACAGCAGCTTTTCGCGGGTCATTCAGATTTGCGGCGTCCCGGTGCTGGAACGACCTGCCTCCTCCTCTGCGCGCCCTGAAAACAAAATTTACTTTTAAACATCACCTAAGAAAATATTTAATAGAATTGCAAAAGACTGACAATGATGGGTTACTTACCAGCGGGTCATGCGCGGCAAGCGTAGGAGACCTATCGGGGCGTCCTGGCACCGGTAAGCCGCAGTAAAATGATGGACGGTGGCCATGATCATGAAGCGCTGGGTTCATACAAAGTTGCCACCATTCCCATTCCAATTCCCCATTTTCATTCTCGGGGCCCTCCCTGCGCATGAGTGCATCCTATAGGGAAAGTAAAGTAGTATTTATTTTTATTAAATTGTATAAATGTATCGAACTAAACAGTAAATGGATAACTTTCTCACCAAGTTACTTGCACTTCATGCCGAAAAACCAAGGCAATGGGTGGGAATCAAAACGCCAAGCACTCCGTCTAGCGTCGTCTTGGGCCTGCTTTACTTTATTGTTCTCTGGCTTGACCTTTGTAGTGTGTGGCTATAAATCACTTTCTTCACTCAAAATCAGGAATCATAATGGTGAAATCCAACTCCAAAGCCAAAGATGAGATCACGTTTTTATTGCGTGGCAGCACGCGGTCTTCAATGCATGCATGACGTGGCCTTCATTCACAGATAACTTTAAATCACAGATTAAGTAGAGATTTAAATTAGTCGGAGACTTCATTCTTCATTCAATGTCAATTGTGATGTCAATCGTCAACTATTTTCTTTTGTTCTTTTTTTTTAATTGCTTAATGTCACAGATATTGATAGATGCAGCATGTGGAAAGAAAAAGTGAAGGAAAGGAAAATTTGTATAATTTTTCTATGGGGACGAGCGTGCCA
>NW_021132742.1:0-160820 GCF_004193835.3 Ostrinia furnacalis
GCGCCGATATATAATTGGCCGGCGGCGGCGCGCCGACTTTTTGACTTCGGCGGCGGCGGCGTCGGCGGCGTGACCTTGTTTGACCTTTATTCATTAGGTATTTTTTTTAAATCTGCTTTTTTAAGTCTGCTTTGCTAGTCGTCAAGACTAATCAGGTAATTTGCAGTTGGTTGGGGTTTTGACACGGTAGAGCTACTAGAGCAGTGGTTTACCCAAGTAAATTAGCTCTCTTGATCATAGATACTTTGATAATTGGATAGCAGGTTTGGCTGAGATCAGGTTTTCGTGTATTTCCTAAAGGCGAGCGTACCAATGTGCCCCTAACCTGTATTTTGGAGCTCTTTGGAGGCACACAGTTAATGATGGATTAGCTGACTGTCGGTCGACCAAAGTTAGATGCCATAATATTATGTTCAGATCTGTTTTATTAATATTTATGGTCTTTCCATGTCATCCTACGGTCCAGGTTTTTAATGTAGGTTGATTGCAGCAATGTGTCGAGGTCTAGATTGGCCGGAGTATAAGTTGACGACGTCTTAAACGATAATATGGTGAAACTTCGGGACTTGCTCACATGCGCCACTTGGTCAGCCAAGCATTATTGGCATTTAGTTGACTTTACAACAGTCTAGTCGCTTTAAGATCACTGTTACATTTGAGGAAAGCCGCAACTTTCTGGTGTCTGGGCTGCTTTACTAGTAAATGTTGTAGAGTACCGGACCAAGTACAGAGACCTGGGGTACTCCAGCTCTGCAGCTAAAAAGATAAAATTTTGTCACGGAGTTTGATTTAAAACTGTCTGTCACTGAGATAAGACTCCATTATCATCACCGTTCAGTAGGTAGTAGAAGTGTGCTGGAAGGTACTTTTTAATTTTATAGAGTAGTCCTTTATGCTAAACCTAGCTGAAGCCGCAGCGAAAGCAGCCGTACAGGGTTCTTTCTCTTTCAAACATTGTACTGATTATGGTTGGTATGGTTTCTGCCAAAATTTATGGTCGGGTATACTATATTACATGGGTCATACTTAGAATAGACGAGAAAGAATGATCCTTTTCCATAATTTTAACAATACAAATATCAGATTAACTGAGCGATAGGAGGAGATTTCGTAGGGCGACTTGCCAGGCTTATGGATCATTTCCAAAGTTAAGAGACTTGCGAGGATCTCACTCTGTGTGTCATTGTCATGACCATGGACTGCATGGTGATCAGATCAAATGAAGGTGCTTTACGAGGGTCCATTTTGGCTATTTCTTTAGCTTAGCCAACTCTCTNCGACCGCCTTCGCCTTCGCCGCGACCTGATGGTTGAACATACATACGTGAGATTCAAACCCTTAGGCCCAGTTTTTTGATTCATAGTTAAAATAACAAATTGTTAAATTTTGTTACTAATGGTTAAATATTAACAAAATGTTAACTAATAGTTAAAAAATGTACTAAAAGTCAAGCTAACCATTGTTCGAAAAACATTTTTTTCTGATATTTAACCACTTGTCATTTGACATCTGTCAAATTTGACTATTGGTTATTTTAACTACGAATCAAAAAACCGGGCCTTAGGAAAGAAAACATCAGTCAAATTAGGAACAGCCAGAACAATTGCAAGAATAATAACAATCTAAGGCTGGTTAGAGTCACGCTGACGCACGCTGACCGTCAGCGCTGACAGCCGAAATGTATGGGGCTGGTTTTAGAGTCGCGCTGACCGCACGCTAACGGTCGCGTTTGATGTAAACTCAAACTCAGCCCACTGGTCCCTACATAGTAGTGATGCAACGAATACGAATATTCGTATTCGCCGAATAGTAGTCATTTACCGAATATTTGTATTCGGTGAAATAATAATTACGAATACAAATACCTACTTTTTTAAATTTTGTCACACACGTGTGTGTCTCCGAACACTATAGCCACAACGACATGACGGGAAACCCCCGGTCAGTATGTAACAAAGTAAAGTAAGTTCTCTTCCGGAAGTTGACAGTCTGTGATTGATTAGTTACAAAGTAAAGTGAGACAATACAAAAAAAAATGCCATTTGTAAATTTTAATCACTAAAACATTAACCATGATAAAAACAGTTAAATTTATGAGTATTTCATGACTATGTAGAGATATTCGTATTCGCCGAATAGTAGATTTAATATTAGTATTCGTAAAAGTAATACATATTCGTTACATCACTACTACATAGCCATATTTGCACGTGTCAGACAGACAGACAATATCCATATTATCCAAATCATTAATTTACCTGACACAAAAATACAATAGTTACTCAGTTTTTTTGCGAGAAAATTGAATTTGGCTGAAACAAAGCTTGACTGACAAAGACAAAATGTTCATAAAGTAATTACAAATATTCAAGTGATGTAATGAATAGTGACTCACGAGGTCTGTTGTTGGGCGCGCGCGCGCGTGTCTCGAGCTCCCCGTTGCCGGCAGCGGGTGGTTTCTTTTTCTTTTTCTCGCTGGTCTGCCACTCGCCCTGCAACAAAGCAACTCATAAATAACTCCTTGCATACTGCCCCCTCTATTCTATAAGGTTGGTTTTAGTGTCACGCGGACCGTCCGGTGCGGACCCGCTCCGCACGGCCAATCTGTATGAACTTCTAGGGAGCGTTTTAGAGTAATGCGGTCCGGAGGAACCGCTCCGCTCCCTAGCAGTTCATACAGACCAGCCTAATGTATGGCTGGATAGATGTCAGTTACTTAGTTACTATAGTTTGAGACCCAGAGAAAAATAAAGAATAGTTTTTTCATCCCGTTTCCATGTGAGAAGGGGGTCAAATCGTCGATTTGCGGCTGGTAAATTGGAAAGGATTGGTCCTACAGTGGAGACTAAAATGACCTGATCGTAATGGAACTACCATCATGAATTACCATCATAATTATGTAAACCCTGGTCTTCCTAATATAAATAAATAAATAAATAAGCTGGTCTTGAATAAAAGGTCTACAGGACGTGTGGTCCGTGGAGCAGTCAGAGTTGTAATAGGTATACAAACAGTTTACAATCTAGGCTTCATCGTAGAGAAATTGGAAAAAAAATACAAATTGGACCATAAGCCAAAATTAGTATACAAAGCATGACAAATTATATTACATTTACTCAATTTGACCAACATTCCTCATACTTGCCAGAGAGGTAGTTCCATTACTTTATATGCTAAAATCACCTCTATCTGAGCACCTGGAGAGCTCATATTTTATACTTCTCGTGATTTCCAGACAGGTAGTTCTATGGTTAGCTATTTCACGCCACAATCGCCTCTGTCTGCGCGGGCAGAGCTCATCATCATCATCTCAGCCATAGGACGTCCACTGCTGAACATAGGCCTCCCCCAATGCTATCCATGTTGCCCGGTTGGTAGCGGCCTGCGTCCAGCGCCTTCCTGCTACCTTTATGATGTCGTCGGTCCACATGGGCGCGGCCTCCACTCCAGAACCTTGCTGCCCCATCAGCCGTCAGTTCTGCGTACTATGTGCCCTGCCCATTGCCTTTATACCTGTATCCTGGGGCTCTCCTCGAGCAGCAGGTTGCAGGCGGCCACCATGTCGTTGTCGGAGTCGTGCAGCGCCGAACACACCTCTTCCTCCGTGCGACACGTCATCTCCATCAACTCAAGGACCTGGCACGAAGGATAATCAGTTTTCAACCGTATCTTAGAAGCATAAAGTTCAAATTAATGTGGGGTGTAAGAAATGTGTGATGAAGATTCTTGCAACGTCTAAAGCCTGGTCCGTGAGCACGTAGAATCCCGTCCAATGACCCCAAGCTGCCCATCCTTGTCGCTCGCACGTAATTATGTTGCTGTCGCGCTCGCACACTCACTGCGGGCGCGCGTCCCACAGTCGCCACAGCAATATAATTACGCGCGAGCGATAAGGATGGGTAGCTTGGGGTCATTGGACGGGATTCTACGTGCTCACGGACCAGGCTTTACAATATCTCCGGGCGCAAGTAAATAACGATCTGAAATCAGTAAGGGCCTTGCCACACTGGCGGATTGCAAGCGGAGCGGCGCTGCAGTCGCCAAAATGCTTAGAAAATGCCGCGGCGTTGCTACCCACAGAAAACGCTTGCAATCCGCCAGTGTGGCAAGGCCCTAAGGAATAGCTTTGCGCAAGGTTACATTACATGTGAAATAAATGAATATAATTCCATACTTTGAAGGCCCTGCTTATAATCAGGGCTTCTAACAAAAGCGAAAGTGCCCTATAGGACAGGAGCTTTATTTATTTATTTATTTATTTTTGGGAAACATACAGTTACAATATAATTTAACTTAGGTGCAGTAAGAAAACACATAAACCAATTAAGTTTCCACAGTTAAATATACACATAAAGTTGGGCAAACCATTATGAATAAAATTTTGTTGTAAAAAATATAAACTTATGTAAAAAAATAGTAAACAAAGTGACAAAAGAAAAATTATCAACTACCTAATTAATAAAGGAGCGAACTGCAAACATCACCCGACGCTCGCAATTTAATTTTAATTGCTTATTAAGTCTGACCAAATGATAGAAGAAGACTAGAAGACGCCACTCTATGATAGAAACATCATCCTGTCCCTAGGTACATGAATGTAAATGTAGATGGCAATAGCACTTCTTAACACTCGCTGCTTAGCACATATACCACAAATGTTAACTGTAATTTAATACTTTTCACTAAGGTTACAATCAACACGGAATTTCCCACTTCCACCAGAGCCGTGTGTGAAATACACAACATTAACGGGTCATTTCTCCGTAATGGTCCCTTCCACAATCGAGCAGCGATCGGAGCGACCCCTATTGTCTGAGGCTCCCACATTAACACATTCATGTATTGTACGCGCCACAGGTCGTTATGGAGTGGCGGATTGAGTAATGTTCTCATTATACAGAGATAGTACACAAGAAACAGTACATCAATCATTATTTGAAACAAAATAAGTACGACTTTTGTCGATCAACTGTTAATTTTACGTGCCAGTTGTGTATTTTTGAAGTAGTAATTCCTGTTATTCTAACCCCTGGACTTTCGGGCGACATTGATTTCACAGTGACCATGAAGTCTAACGACTAAAAGCACCGAAGTATATTTGTTTATTTTATTTATTTATGCCCGAATACTTGGCTACACACATCGCTTTAGCGCGGATCTTCGGGTTATCGCGATGTGTATGGCCCAGGGGCAAGATCGGCAAGACCTGGAGCGAGATCAAGCGAGAAGCTCAAGACCGAACGAGATGGAGGACTGTTGTGGACGCCCTCTGCCCCATCTAGGGGACATAGGACCATAAGTCAAAGTCATGGCCCAGAGGTAAGGAAAGAAAGAAAGAACTGAACCTGTCTTTTATGCAAAAAAGTTTACAAAGTACCATTTTTCTGGCACCACCATCATCAGGTCAGTTCATAGACTGACCGAGCAGTGACGAATAACTAGCTTTACTACCCAAAAAATAAAGTACAAAATGCAAACACACTCACCATTCTGCGGACGTCGGAAGCGTCTTCGCTTTTACGGTCTATCATGTGAGCCATCCGGAGCTGTTCTGTGGTTGCCTGGGAAACAAAAACATCGTATATTGATTGATAAACAATATTCACTCTTAGAATTACCACAGAATAATCATAAGTACTACGTACAGAAGTTTTACTTCGCGAAGGTATTTANCAAAACTACGCCACGTATAAAGCCCAATCATACGATTCGTCAATCTATACGAGTAGTTGCTTACATAAACATATATTTTTTATAATCCAAATCTTAAATAAAGCCACGAAAATATTTAGCAAATTGTTTTATTTATAAATTATGACACATTATATAGATATTTAATTTTTAGCGTTAAGAGTCGCATCTCAAACTAATTTGAAAATTATAAATAACTTGAAAAAATCGAACTGCCTAAGGCATCGTGGGTTCAATTCCTGCCTTAGGCAATTCGATTTTTTCAAGTTATTTATATTTTTTTAAAATATGACTCATTATGTTAAAAGACCTAACTAAATCTCGAGCACAGTATATGGGCGTATTTGCGTTAAAACGTAAAACGGTACATTAAACGACTTTTTCTAACTGATTTATTATTGATATAGCACATGATAACAATTAAAATAATTACATGCATAAATGAAGAGAGTAATCGCTTAAAATATTATATTTACGTTGTCATTTAAGTCTCTTTACGTTGAACAATATACATGAAATTATAGAAATATGCCGACGTAAAAGGGCAATGCGTAAAATCTCAAAATATATAAGAAAAATATAAAAATTGATAATAGCAGTAGCAAAAGCATTACATGTTAAGGCTAAATGTGAAATTTCATTAAATTCGTTTTAGTAGGTCAGAAGATATGACCCGAAAATATGGTTCTGGCCACTAAAATGGCTCTCCTGTAAAATTTACTTTTTTCACTTACGCCAGTATACGTAGGAGCCATCGACTTAGGTATTTAATATAATTAGCCAACTGATTTTGTGTTAACCTACCTGTGACTAGATTGATTTTATTTTATTGATAACAATTAATTTAAGTTCCGTGATCTTCTTACATAGGTACATTTTTCCATGGGCCCCTTTATTGAAACAAAAAGGGAAGGCGTCTCGTGAATGAGCCGCTTAAAAATGAAATACGTGTGTGGATGAATCGATTAATTATCAGAAGGGCTTAGTTTTGACCACGTTTTGACTACATACCTACCTACACGTTGTAGGTTTGCAATGCGAGCTCGTACCTACCGTATTTTCTCTTTTTATTTTAATCATTGTTAGATAGGTACCTAATTTATTACTACAGTAACATAGAAAAAACAACAATCAGTCAGTAGCGAATAAGGCGACACGTTGTAGGTTTGCAATGCGAGCTCGTACCGTATTTTCTCTTTTATTTTAATCATTGTTAGGTAGGTACCTAATTTATTACTACAGTAACATAGAAAAAAACAACAATCAGTCAGTAGCGAATAAGGCGAGTTCATAAAATCAAATCATACACAACTTTACAAACATTCAGGATTGCAGACTGAAAGCGACATCTAGACAAATAAGTACGAATAAAATTCACAGCCCCTGAGTCTGAGTGCTCACAGCATCGGGTTAGCGTTAAGTGGTCGACAGTGTAGATGTCGCTTTCTTTGGTTTCTAGTGCTAATTTGCTGAAATAGGGTAAGTAGGTACGATGTTGCCGATGTTTTCTTCATTCAATAATTAATTAGTATTGTTATAATGCCTTTGATACAATAACTNGTGGGCAATGGCAAGTCCTGATAGATGAGCCTGTTGCTAAAATACCACGGGATTTGGTAAATCAAACGTATGGCTTTTGTCTGGAAGCGCTCGATTATGTCGAGATTGGAGTTGGCAGCTGTTCCCCACAGCTGTATCCCGTAGGTCCAGATAGGTTTGTAGACCATCATTTTGCTACTGGTGTTCAGCTGTGACTGGCCTCCGACAAGCCACATCATGTTTCTTAGTTTGGCATCTAGGTGCTTCCTCTTTGTCCATATATGCTTTCTCCAGGTTAGCCTGCGGTCCAAGTGCAAGCCCAGATACCTAATGTCCTCAGCGGCTCAGCCTGAGGTATTTGGATACTATTAAGTTTAACCGGTGGGCAGGAGTTTCTTTTTAAAGTGAAGGTTACATGAACATGCACAGATTTTTCTCTGTTCGCTTTAATACGCCATGAATGGTACCATTTCTCCATTTCCGTCAGGCTTTCCTGGATATAGAATGAGGCCGTGACTGGATCGTCGTGTGTTGCCATTGTTACATTGTCGTCAGCAAAGGTTCCTGTGAATGTATTTGCAGTTGTTGGCAGGTCTGCGGTAAACAATAGGTATAGCACGGGCCCCAAGACACTACCCTNCCGTCCTTTAAATCATTTATTTCCCCAAAAGTCGTATTCAGACGACTAAAAATGTTTAAGGTAAGGGACATTTTTTAAAGATAACAACATTTCAAGTATACCAATCGATAGAGCCGAAAATTCTGAATCCGTTGGTATATATGTTACGGCTAAAGATAAGTGTGAACATAAACTTAAGTTTAGCCGGCTAAACTTAAGTTTATCTTCGACGAGGTGTTAATGTTAGTTTCTTTTATCTTTAGCCGGCTAAACTTAAGTGTAACCGCAGGCCCTTGGCTAAAAATGTAGAAGGAAATGGAAAAGGAAACAATGTAATAATGTTTACTATTTTGACACGAAAACTTTATTAACAAGTTCCGACGCTGTAGGTACTCCGGTCCACTATGACACTAACAATCTTCATACAAATGTTTCATACACCTATACCCGTACTGTTGTTCACAATATTTTGCAACAACAAGTCTGCTCTCTATGAAACTAATGTAAAATCGACGGTTGTTGCCGTAGTGGTTTTTAGATTGATTTTCGTGAAAACGGCGAGACCGGTATTGCCATAATATGAATGAATTCCACCTTTACTGTATATGCCGTTACCGCGGCGGAACGTGTTAAAAAATAATCACTTTCATTACACATACTTTTATGTACCTATGTAGGTATTCAAAATTACAATTATTACAATAACAAAATATTAATCACTTAAAACAATATCTACCTAATCATTAAAATAAAATAATAAGGAACCATTTGGTCATTACAATTGAATCTTCTGTAGGTATTTAAAATTACAAAATAAAACAAAATAAAACTGCGAGCGCGTTGTCTGCCCCCTCAAGCCCTCCGCCATCCTGGCGCGCCCATCGAATACATTTTTAGCCGTTTCGATTTGGCTAATGTGCACATTAGCCGGCTAAAGATGGAATATTACGACGCAAACTAACATGTTATCGAAGTTTAGCTGCTTCTCGAAGATAAACTTAAGTTTAGCCGGCTAATCTTAAGTTTATGTTCACAACTATCTTTAGCCGTAACATATATAACTCATTTTGGCCAAAATGTCCCTTACATTAATTGATACTTCCACCATCGATTTTCATGCAGGCAGAACTGTTACTTAGATATTATAGATTGTAACAAGTCCAAACTTGCACGGAAAGTTAGGTTTGTATTCTAATTTTCCGTATTTGATTGTGGCAAGTCGGTCAAATGGACGAAAACAGGAGCTGGACGGAAAACTGGCGCATATACCCTAATACAATTATCAAGTTCATATAGAGTCAGAAACTTCCTTGCACACAAATTTAAGCGCCATGGTCACGGAGTACCCAGTAACTGATAAAACTGAGGTCTACCCTCTTTCGCAGTCTTTTATTACTATAATAATATTATGTAAGTGTTGTGTGTCGAGAAAAGTTGCGAGAAAATAGTGAGTCGGTCAACACCAGTGGTACGGGAGGCAATCAAAATTTAAATTTATTTTCTAAGTTTTACTTCTACATATAGAATGTTTTAATATTTTTGGTAAAAATGTAAAAATATTATTTATTTATTTATCTTTATTATAAAAAACACATACACAATAAATACAATAATGATGTGCTAAGTACCTAAATCCTATTCTATGGATGTAGGTAGGTCTAGGTAGGTACCTACCTATGTTTGTTAATCTTTCACGCAACAAGTAGGTACTGGACGGATTTTGATGAAACTTTACATTATTATTGTTTATAGGTACCTACATCAGAATTAATAATAAGTAGGTTTTTACATAATATCTATGCAATAAATTATGACGATCTGTGACAAGCTAAATTTCACGCGGGTGAAGCCGTTAGTGTAGGTAGGTATATTGTGTTATTAAAGAGGAAACTTTACCGTTTTCCAGTTTGAGAAATGTGAAAATCCTCATGTGATTGCAAACCTAATTCAGAAAACATACGAAACCACCACGAATACACTCACTAAAGTAATAATAGGCACGCTATGTAAGCCTGTATCTGTTTTGTTACAGAAATACACTGCACAATTTGTTTTGCGACGAAGCAGATTTACAAACACGCAGCGTATACAAACAACGCGGGAAGACGCAACTCGACGAGTTACCGGTTGAGTGAGGTGCCTCTAACTGTACGTTGCCGCGTTGCGGTGCGGGGAGCGCGGGAGCGGGAGACGCGCCCGCGCATAGCGGAATGCGCGGTTGCGCGGTGAGACAGCGTGGCGGTGACGTCATCAAAGGCGTTTCTAATCACGCTTCACTTCTTGTCGAAGTTCATTGTCTTGTCGGTTGGTTATAGTTTCGTACAATGCACTACGTGAAAGGTGCGGTAGTTTTCAAAATTCAAATTATTTTTTTTTAAACTCCATGTAGGGTTTATTCCTCTTTAATCACCTGGGCTGGTTGAAATCAGCCGAGTGTCCATATTATCCACCCACTTTAGTGTCCTTTGAATATAATCACCTAGGTGTTCAAGATCGACTCCAGTTAAATTATTATTTTAGTATCCTAAGATCACAAATGTCATGTATAAATAGGTAAATCGCACCTTCTCTAAAAAATAACATGCACATTTTGTTTGTTAGGTAGGTAGGTACTAGTTGTTTTTTCAGAGTGTTTGTGCCTCTAGCATCCGATACTATTTAGTCACAAACACTATTTAACTACATTTTCGACCCTTTTAACTGCAAAAATCAATCAAAAGTAGTTATAATTAACTAAGGGCATATCGGGCATAAAACTACTTTTGCGTGATTTTTGCTGTGAAAAGTGGTTTTACCGGTTATGAGCATTGACTGTAACATAATAGTACTGTTTGCATTTATTTAACAGGATCCCACTATCCCCACTTGCCAAAGAAAATATTTTAACGTGTATAACGGTACGAGACAATGTAAGTAGGTACTTCGAATGTAAGGAAATTCGTAATCTTTCGCTAATAGTATTATGAATACACCAACCAACCAAAGGTGACTCATTCGATCCTTAAGTCACAAAATATTGATGTAGGCGTAAATCGTCCGAAGCCCGCGCTCCGCCTGCGCCCCCTGAGCACGTGAGGCGGGGGCTAATGAGACAAACGAGATTACTGCGGCTCAGAAGCCTCGCGAACTAATAATCCACTATATAAGTGCCGGAACCGCTTCGTTTGAAGCATTGAAATCCTGGGACGTAGCGACGCCCCCAGAACCGATACTAACCACCAAGTGATAAACTTGCAGTTTTTTGGCCAGTGGAACCAGCAGTGCAGTCAAGATGGTGTACAACTTTAAAGTGTTCAAAAAGTGCGCGCCCAACGGCAAGATCACCCTCTACATGGCCAAGCGGGACTTCATCGACCACATCTCATACGTGGAGCCGATAGGTGCGTGTGCGACGTGGCCTGCCCGATGATGGGCTGACGCAAGTGCTGTGTGTGGTGCGATATTCTCAGCCAGAGACTTGCATCTACTAATATTTAGCTTAGTACGAGGGGCCAACGGGAGTATTAAAAATTTGACAAATAACAAATTACTAATCATTAAAAAAAATCTATTCTGTGACCAGCCAGAGTCGAATCCTGAGGTCGAATCCGAAGTCTGAAAACATTGAATTTAAATGAATTTAATATTGTTTAAGCTAGGTACATACTCGTAATATAGTAATATCCTTACTCATCATCATCATCGTCACAGTCATAGGACGTCCACTGCTGAACATAGGCCTCCCCCAATCTCCCCCAATGCTTTCCATGTTGCCCGGTTGTTAGCGGCCTGCGTCCAGCGCCTTCTTGCTACCTATATCCTCACTAGGACTGAAAAAAAATCCATGTTAGATAAGTACCTACATGATACAAAAATTTATGTAACTACCTACCTTTCTTTACGTATATTCGGCAATTTATTTTATTGTATTCTCCACCAAATTATATTTCATTTATTACACATTTAACCTCAGATCATTATGATCTGAGCATTTAACATTTATGGACTTTCACTTTGATTAGCGAGAGAAGTAGAGAGTGTACCTACATACATCGATGCTGACGGTGCAGTAGGTAGGAATTAGGATATAGGTACGATCGTGCTCGTACAGTTTTGTTGGAAAAAGCAAAGCTACTTAAGTAACTTCAAGAATAAACAATAAACTAGGAACAAGTGCATACCTACCTAACTACCCTGGCGCACGCGGCCACAGCTGCGGCGATCCATCAGTGTAACCCATTATTGCCCCACTTCCCCCTATCCTCTATTGAGGAGGTTTGTTCTTCGACGCTTCTAAGAATGATGACTACAACTTCCTCGTATTTACTCGTAGTTTTTTTAAAATAGTTACCTGGTTATACTTATCACATGCATGAGTCATTGCAGATGATTTTACATAACATCTAAAGCGTAAATAATACCTATGTCATTTGAGATTTTCTTTTAATTTATTAATATGTAAGCGCGAATTTTTTATCAATGGAACATAGGAGGAATATAATTTATGTATAATTTAAATGAATGAGAGTTAAATTATTATAGACTGAATGAATAATTTATTTTTAGTAAAATGCAGCTTGATAATAAATGTCCCGCAGACGGCGTGGTGCTGCTGGACGAGGAGTACGTGCGCGGGCGCAAGGTGTTCGGGCAGGTGGTGTGCACGTTCCGCTACGGCCGCGAGGAGGACGAGGTCATGGGGCTCAACTTCTACAAGGAGCTGTTCCTCGCCTCCGAGCAGATCTACCCGCCGCCCGAGAAGAGGCCCTACGAACTCTCCAAGACGCAGGTCGAGGCCCATTACGATTTCATTTATCCAAGATTCAATAGTTCATGTTTTCTTAACATAATCACAGAATAATAATAAGTACTTCGTACAGAAGATTTTCTTCGCAAAGGTATTTAAAAAAAATATGCTCAATATCGTTAACAATATGGTGTAATTTAGCTTGTCTCAAGAGTCGAGCACCATTTTGTTGACAAACGTCAGTGATCGGTACTGCGCCGAAGACATAGGGCTGACTTCGGTAAAATGATGTGTGACGTGAGGTGCCAAACTGCAAAAAATGGCGGAGGAAATACATGAATAGGCATGAATATTATATTTTGTGTTTCTAATATTATTCAGGCAGTTAAAAAATACTGCACAGTATTAATTGCACCACCGTTTTTACATATGGTTTAATGTCTTTACAATGCAAATGGGTGAAGAATACGTGCGTGCGTCAATACTCGCTCGTGATTGTCCTGTCGATTTGGTATCTCAGGAGGGGTAGTCGCGCGTGTTTTGTTTTCGATGCAAACTCGCGGAGATGAACAGGCCCATAATGCAGCTGCTTACATGAAGCGTTACCAATTTGGCGAGTTATAAATAGGGCGAGTTTTGAAATGTATCATTTCTAACGTACTAGCTTCAACTATTAAAATTATTTATACAGGAGCGTTTGATAAAGAAGCTGGGGTCGGGCGCGGTGGCGTTCCGGCTGGCGGTGCCGGCGGGCGCGCCCGGCTCCGTCACGCTGCAGCCGGGGCTGGAGGACGAGGGCGAGCCCTGCGGCGTGCACTACTACGTCAAGCTCTTCGTGGGCGACTCCGAGATCGACCGCTCGCACAGACGGTAATCATCGGCGGCAGCGCAGCACTAGAATGCCACTTTGTCAAAAGTCATGTTGAAGTGTCCTGGGGTAGATAGGGCGGCTATTATATAGGGGGCGCTGTTTAATTTTTCATACAAAATTTTTCGATGACACTTTGAATACGCAAACGAAACGAACTCGAAAGTTTTTCGTACTAGAGGTACTGTATACAGATAACAGTTAAGTTACAGTCAGACCCGCTGTTTGTGAGTGAACCTCCGAGCTGCTGAGATTGTCAGGCTGGGCTTGGGGCTCGTTTCATTCTCGTCAAGAATAATTATGAGTGCGGTATGATTGGCTTGTGATCCTGACGCTTGCGCGGGCGTGTGGCAGGAGCACGGTGGCGCTGGGCATCCGCAAGGTGCAGTTCGCGCCGGCCAAGGCGGGCCCGCAGCCCTGCACGGTGGTGCGCAAGGACTTCGTGCTGTCGCCGGGGCAGCTCGAGCTCGAGCTCACGCTGGACAAGCAGGTAGGTGCCGCCTCATTCCACCGATTGACGCGTTCTTTCTTCTCTTAAGTTTAATAAATAACGCACAATGGACTTGTGTAACCTAAGATATGCTGATAAGTAATTTGGCGAATTTTGATCGGATGATAATATTATATCATTTATATCCGTGTTCGCTCCAGCTGTACATGCACGGGGAGACGGTGGCGGTGAACATGTGCGTGCGCAACCACAGTAACAAGGTGGTGAAGAAGATCAAGGCCAGCATCCAGCAGGGCGTGGACGTGGTGCTGTTCCAGAACGGCCAGTACCGCAACGTCGTCGCCAGCGTCGAAACGCAGTCAGTAGCTTCAATCCCAACATCGAATTAATTTCATCAACTAAGAAGTGTGGTTACTTTTGGAACACGCCAAAGTGATGTGACTTATTATTATCAGTTTGCCTCTTTTCCGTTTCATTTACCCACGTCT
Source organism: Ostrinia furnacalis (assembly GCF_004193835.3). Classification (NCBI taxonomy): domain Eukaryota; kingdom Metazoa; phylum Arthropoda; class Insecta; order Lepidoptera; family Crambidae; genus Ostrinia; species Ostrinia furnacalis. Next base: position 14,383 of record NW_021132742.1, read on the forward strand.
GACATTGGAAAACTTAACAAAATTGTGATTAAATAATTTATTTTAGTATTAATTTACTTTAAATTTTCCAAGGGAGCTTGATCCGAACTATTCACAAGTTGACTCGTTTTCATATTATTGGTCAAACGTATCCGTTGTGTAATTTGGCGAGCGTGTTGCAGGGACGGCTGCCCGCTGCAGCCGGGCTCCAGCCTGCAGAAGGTGCTGCACCTGACGCCGGCGCTGGCCAGCAACCGCGACAAGCGCGGCATCGCGCTGGACGGCCAGCTCAAGCGCGCCGACACCACGCTCGCCTCCACCACCTTGTGCGTGCTGCCTTTGCTGTTTTGTTTTATTTCATTCACCTTGTTATTCACATACCTACTGTCATCATATTATTTTACTCGTATAATATTGAGCCACGTATGTAGCTTCTTTGAGTGACATTAAGGCTGGTTTCATTTCATGGCATTATTGACATGCTAAAGCTTTGTCGCAGACAACATTCCTTAATTCAAAGAAGATGTTGTTTCATGACAGCTGGCTACCAGTTGGCAAAACTTAATTACAAGGAATTTTTCAGTATCGGTATTTGCACTACTTAATTGCACTGTAGGTATTGTGATAGTTTGACAGTGCATGTGTTTGTAGATTGCTGGACCCGGACCAGCGCGACGCGTTCGGCATCGTGGTGAGCTACAGCGCGAAGGTGAAGCTGTACCTGGGCGCGCTGAGCGGCGAGCTGGTGGCCGAGCTGCCCTTCATCCTCATGCACCCCAAGGTAGGTCCGTGGCCGGCGCCGTTGTAGGTATACCAGAGCACCGTAAGCATCGAATTTCCGTGTACATATAGGTAACTAGTAGTAGGCGCGGATCCACCGTTGTGGGCACTGTGGGCATGCCCACAACCCTAATTTGCTTGTTTTAATTATGATCTATTGAAAGATCGATAGGATGATAATAAAAACGTCTGACTGATGAGCCTTTAAAAAATCGAGCATGAGTTCGAACTCCAAGCCAACTCTCACTTTGCTAATTTTTGGTGGCTGTGCCCACAACCTTTTTTGAGGGCTGGATCCGCGCCTGACTAGTAGTCTAACAAAATCATACATCTCATGGCACCATTATCACAGGCATCATTGCAGTCGTTAGTGCAAAACGGGGCTCGTGGTATTTAAGCAGCAGTAAATCTTGAGCATTTATATTATACCTACCTACTTTAGCACCAAACTGTCATCTTTGAATCCTGTTTAAAAAAAATATCCTTGGACATTTTACACTACGCTTCTAGTCCCAAACTAAGCAAAGCTTGTACCTACTGTGGGTACTAGACTCAGATCATAGAAGGGAAGTACTACATAACATACTTACTTAAATACTTTATTTTTTGTAAATACATACATTATTATACATAGTAACACCCAGACCCGTCACAGAAATTAAAATTCATCATTTCAATTTCTGCCCGGCCGGGAATCGAACCCGGCCGGGACCTCTCGGCGTAGTAGCAAGTAGTCCGTTCCGAATCACTACACCAAAAGGCCGTTTAGTTACCAGATAAGTGCTTGCACAGTTAGATAAGTTGATTATCCTGGTAATATAGTAACTTAATTTTAATGCTTTCATTGTACAGAAAAGCATAGTTGTTTTAGGGTTTTCGCTGCGTCTACGAGTCTTCCGTGTGATAAGGTGCGTGCCAATATTTTAGTCTATTGATCGGAATCAGTTTTAAATTTTATTTAAACGGTAATATTTAGCGGAAAGAGAGTTAGGCTGAGTTGCACCACCTTACTTTGACCGTAACTATAACAATAACCGGTGCCGCGGTGCTTTTTGTATAGAGTTAGACAGATTTATGACGTTTGTCAAAGTTAAAGTAAGATGGTGCAACCCAGTCTTAGTTAGTAAAAACTATCGTTAATGTTTTGACCATGGAGAAAGAAGTTCCTGGTTAAAAAAATGCTCTTTTATCAACAGTAAAAAGAAAAACCATTCAAAATCAAAATAAAAAATATTTATTCAGTTTAGACCATAAGTGGCACTTATGAACGTCAAATATAGCAAACACTAAAAAGAAAAGGTAGCCCTAATGGGGCACTTTACATGTCTCCTTATCTTTTGGGCCCTACCAGCGCTTCGAGTTCGTATAAAATGCTTATATGCGTATCATGATTACCAGGAGGGGCGCGCCAAGATCATCCACGCCGACAGCCAGGCCGACGTGGAGATGTTCCGCCAGGACACCGTCCACCACCAGGAGAGCGTCGAGGTGTACTAGCTCCGCGCCGCCGCCGCCGCCGCCGCCGCTGCCGCCGCCGCGCGCGCGTGTCCTATCATTACCTCAAGAGTATACAATTTCTAAACGCAGAAGCGTATATTATTTTGTGCTAATATAATAAGCTCTCGATATTTCATATGTTAGTTTGATGTCTGAATAAGGAATGCCAATTGCTAAGAATAATTTTATTCATTCATTACTTATAACAGATTTGAATGAAGAAAGACGTAAATAGGTAGGTACCTACCTATCTAGATGTGCATGTGGATTGAGTGATCCTTGCTTCAATCTTAACAAAAATCTAGGAAGGTTTAGTTAAAATATATTAAAAACATTGCATTTTGTATCTGTGTGTCTTGCTTCAATTAAATAATTAAAATAAATTCTAAGCAAGTGTAAGTAACAAAGTTAAAAGTCTTTCTTTCTTTCTTTGTAGGTGAATGGCCCACAGTTTTAGCTAGGTACCCATTTCCGGTCATGTTGTCTTGTTCTATCGCAAAGAATACCGTTTGATGAGAGCGAGAGAAAAAAACGGAAATAGGTAGCTGGAAATGTGGGCTAAAGGTTTCGTTTCATTTCAAACCATTACAAAAGTAGGTAATTGACATTTTTAATGTTTACTTAAGTTGAAGATTATTAAATTTTATCGAATCAAGAATTGATAAAAATAATTTATACAACATGCTTAAAAAAACTTATCTAAACTTGTACTTTATAAATAAAGGTTTATTTATCAAATTGTATTCTTTCTAATCCATTAAATGCAAGTCCAAATCTATTATATTTTTGCGGCCTTGCGCTCTTGGAACTTATTAGTAAGACTAATCTGTGGCATATTTTTACTACAAAGATTATAAAATTCGTTAAACTCTCTTTAAGCAGTGGCGCCGTCCCGGTGAGTCGAAAATTAATGTCGAAATGCAATAGTCTTCCTATGGTTTTGCTCCGGCTATCACCAGTTGGCGCTACTGTCTTACTTATGTATACTTATTAACCTCTAGCTAGACCTCGACGACCGCGCGCAATGAAGGAATACTATTATCAAAAGTTAGGATTTATTTAAGAAAGGTCTACAAAATAAATGACGAGTACTACGACCGAGAGTTTATAGAATGATTATTAAAAAACAAACAATTATAGTTCAAACAAGTCAAACATCAAAGTAGGTAAATTATGAGTATGTATCTACCTAGGTATATTAAATTAAACGACGAACCGCAAACTGAAATGATAAAGCGTAGCGTTTGATTGTTCACGCGATGGCGCTCGCGAACAAACACCCGCTGATTGTCGGTAATGCCCCCCGCTCCTGCCCCCCGGTTTGCCCCTGCCAAACGAAGCTAATAATTGAATTAAAATCGCTAAAGTTGATTGTTTCGCTGGCCGCTGGTTGAAGAGTAAACATTCCGGCCGCCACGACCTAGGTACAGCTGTGTAGTTTTGTAGAATGCTCTGTAATGGTCTCGGTGTCAGTTGAGATCGAGGAACGCGGGTTTGAACCCCACCGTGCTGCTAAACTATTATAGTAAACCCACTTGTAACACAAGCATTTAGCTTACCACGAGGGATTAACGGGACTATTCGTAATTTTTGTTACCCAAATTACTAATATTCAAAGAAACAGCAGAATAAAGAAGGAAGGAACAGCTCGGTGTGGGGTTTCTATCTAAATGGCATTACCACAAGCACAAATTACTCAACCTTAATTAAATACGGGGAAACATTATTTGGACTTTATTTTTTTCTCCTGAATGTGAATGACAATACCTATCCTATACGAATACCAACTACAAAGAAATCAATCCCTACTGACATTATAAATGCAAAAGTTACTCTGTCTGTGTAGCTTTCACGCTTAAACTACTGAACCGATTTTGATGAAATTTGGCATAGAGATAGTTTGAGTCCCGGGAAAGGACATGGGATAGTTTTTATCCCGGTTTTTAAAACAGGGACGGACGCGATAAAGTTTTTCTGTGACGGACATCATTTCACGCGGGCGGAAAGCTCTTTGATATATTTTTTAACTGATAAATGTCAAAACTTATCCAAAAGTTGTATCCTGACGTAGCACATCAAAGTCACAAGTCGTGAAATATTATGGTGATTCAAGTGAGTTTTTTAACAAGTTTGTTAAAAAAATTCTTGTAACTTAGTACCTACACGTCATATTATAATAAACTAGACTTATTTTCCATTTCTTTTTGGGTGTCTGTTCATCGATAAAATATGTAGGTAGGTACCTACTCACTTACCTACGTAACCTAAATTGTTTATTCCATTTTCCATTAAATAACAAAAAGAAGTTAGAAATACTAACCAAGTAAGAACTCAAGGAAACTTTCGTATATATATTATGTTTTTCATAGAAAAAGCTAATTATGCATTTATTTGATATTGTAATTTTAAAATTATTAAAAACTATCATTATTTCATTTTAGTATTGCATTTTTTATTTAATGATCACTAGTATAGAAACAGGAGTCAATTTTACGAAAAAATCATAGCCTGTACTGAACAATGGAAAATGATTTCCCACTTCGATAAAATTTTGTTATAAATAAATGGACATTATTTTCCATCATAAAACGCTCCTCCTTTTCCCCCCACTTTTCCAGGATTTTGATATCGAATTTGAAATTTACGCACAAAGTTTACCCAAGAACGGATCTCAGTTTGTATTTATCTCTAAAAAAATTTCTTCATTTGATTAAGGGTTAAAGACCAACGATTCTGAATTCTGATTAATGAATAATCTGTGGTGTGTTCATTTGATTTTTGAAATATAAAATTATTAATCTGTGGTCAATAAAAAAAGCAACATTTTATAGGTTATTTTTTTAGTTTTAGCCAGTGGTGCCAGATTAGGCGAATTATCGCCATTTAGGCTACCTCTGGGGGTCAAATGGCGACCAAAAAATGCAAACGGCTACCGGTAGCCATTTAGGCTACCTAGAAAATAAGATCGGGCTATTTAGGCTACTTCAGGATTACCTTGGAAAAATAAATCCTAACCTAGTATTCTGTAATTCAGTTAGTTTTTTAAAATGACCCCTACCCCCTTTACTACTCCATGAAAGTCCAAACTCTATACTAAATCCGTAATTTTTTTTCTAAGTGTCAGCTCCATACAAATTACGTTCGAAAATTCGGTTATTTTGCTAAGTCCTGCACCCCCTTTGCTACACCCTAACCGTACATAAATAATAATGATCAAAATCTGTTTACTTTACACATTACCGGTGGGCCAGCTGGACGTATTCTACATATACAATGCCTAGGAATTACATACACCTGCCTAGGTAAAGTATTTATTGAACAATAATATTTTATACATTGCCTTCGCGCCCTAGGCATTGATGTTACACAATTGGGATTGTATAGAATCCCTAAATAATACAAATTGCCGCTAACACATAACATTACGTACACACTTACACACAATATAAATACACGATTTAAGAAAACAACATGGCCGCAATATAGGAAATGACAGGTTTTGTGTGTGTGTGTGTGTGTGTGTGTGTGTGTGTGTGTGTGTGTGTGTGTGTGTGTGTGTGTGTGCGTGTGTGTGTGTGCGTGTGCGTGTGTTGTGTAGTTGTCAGCTGATTGCCTATATTGCGGCCATGTTGATTTCTTAAATACAATTGTATGTACTCGGCACAAGTCAGGTAGTTAGTGACGTCACAAAAATGTTGCCAGAGTAGTTGAGTAGGCTAACCAAACATTATCTATCTCTTTTTTCATACGTCACCATGGGTAAGTTAGAAAGAGATAAACAGCTGTTTGTCATTAATGTGTCGATTTGATATGTATTTTTGTATACTTACCTCAAAATGTTAGGCGAATTAGGCTACTTCAGGAAAAAAAAATATTAGGCGATTTAGGCTACTCGGTAGGAAAAATTAGGCGAATTGAGTTAGCTGATATCTGGCAACCCTGGTTTTAGCCACCAGTTCCACCATCATGGTGTCACCGTGGTTCCACTCGAATTAAATCGGGAATGCGGGTAGCTCATGAGGCCTTGTCGTAAGTGTCCTTCTTTGAGCATAAATTCGGAATCGGTGCAAGGTGTTGTTTGGTTTTATTGAGGACTTGTGTGTTGGAGACTTGGAGCTTTTTGCCTTTTAATTTGTGAACCCAGGTGGTGAACCCGGTGAACCTATATTATTGACTAAAGACCTTCAGTGAAGTGCATAGAGGAATTATATGGTGAAGTGCAACCTTAATAGGAATAGTATGGTGTAGAAGTGTGGAGTTCATGAAGTTCCATCGGGAGAGAAACCGCGTCGTTGTATCAGCATCAGGTAGGTACAAATTTTATAATTATACCAGATTATACCTACCTACTACCATTATCTAAAAATATATTTGTCAAATACCTACATAAAACCTACTTCTTAGGTATTTAATATAATTAGCCAACTGATTTTGTGTTAACCTACCTGTGACTAGATTGATTTTATTTTATTGATAACAATTAATTTAAGTTCCGTGATCTTCTTACATAGGTACATTTTTCCATGGGCCCCTTTATTGAAATCGTCTCGTGAATGAGCCGCTTAAAAATGAAATACGTGTGTGGATGAATCGATTAATTATCAGAAGGGCTTAGTTTTGACCACGTTTTGACTAAATACCTACCTACACGTTGTAGGTTTGCAATGCGAGCTCGTACCTACCGTATTTTCTCTTTTTATTTTAATCATTGTTAGGTAGGTACCTAATTTATTACTACAGTAACATAGAAAAAACAACAATCAGTCAGTAGTGAATAAGGCGACACGTTGTAGGTTTGCAATGCGAGCTCGTACCGTATTTTCTCTTTTATTTTAATCATTGTTAGGTAGGTACCTAATTTATTACTACAGTAACATAGAAAAAAACAACAATCAGTCAGTAGCGAATAAGGCGAGTTCATAAAATCAAATCATACACAACTTTACAAACATTCAGGATTGCAGACTGAAAGCGACATCTAGACAAATAAGTACGAATAAAATTCACAGCCCCTGAGTCTGAGTGCTCACAGCATCGGGTTAGCGTTAAGTGGTCGACAGTGTAGATGTCGCTTTCTTTGGTTTCTAGTGCTAATTTGCTGAAATAGGGTAAGTAGGTACGATGTTGCCGATGTTTTCTTCATTCAATAATTAATTAGTATTGTTATAATGCCTTTGATACAATAACTATGTCCATTACTCTTTTTTATTTTTATCTTCATTTCAAGGACTTTTAATTTATTGGCAGGTAGTTCGGTTCTGGTACACCCGCGCGAAAGACACTTGCGGAAATCCATAAACGCGAAAAGCCATTTAATTTTGCGCGCACGGAATCTTGCGCGAAAAGACATTAGGTACCTACATACCTACCTACTTAGCGTGAATGGAAGTTTGCGCGAAAGACACGAGCTCAAAAGACATAAAGCGCTAGAATGGCATTATCGCGAACGACAGTTTTTAGAAAAGATTCTCATTCCTTTTATCGGCTTATCGCTCATGTAATAAGTAATTCATCATCATCATCATTTCAGCCATAGGACGCCCACTGCTGAACATAGGCCTCCCCCAATAATTTCCACAAAGGCCGGTTGGTAGTCTGCATCCAGCGCCTTCCTGCTACCTTTATGAGGTCGTCGGTCCACCTTGTAGGTGGGTGAATAAGTAATAATTTAAGGGACTTTTTTTTGCTTGAATGAAGTGTAAATCATGCCACAGCATACTAGTAGTGAGTAGAGCATCAAAGTCCTAGTTTTTATTTTATGCCTCTACCACAGAATAAAATACTTACTACACTACATAGTTCCCGAAGTGAAGCACCTGCTTCACTTGAAAATCAGCAGGTACCTACCTACCTGCTGATTTTCAATGAGGGCTATCGTTTTTATACTTAACAGTTGGCACCCCTGGCGATTGACAGGACCTTACTCTACAGTGACGCCATCTTGATGAGTGCAAATGCGATAGTCCTACTACCACTTTCGCGCTCACCAGTTGGTGCCACTGTCTTCGCTACTAGCAAGTGACAGGACCTTACTCTACAGTGGCGCTAACTGGTGAGCGCTAAAACGATAGCCCTCATTACCTGTCTGCCATGCCAAGACCTTATGTTGGATTCACACACATACTCATTACATACTCACAATAAGTATGGGTAATAAATACAAATAGGCTGAAACCAACTTATTCACCAATACCATAATTTGTCAAATCAAACAATCAATCATAGGTACACAACACACGATACTGTAGGAAGCTCTCGGCTATCTCGCGGCCCACGTTCGAATGCCCCATAGGAATATTTTTTATTATTTATGTACCTACTTCCACACATTTATATATTTTTGTTATCCCGCACGACTCCCGCACTCCTTTTGATAGCCAGCGTTAATCCTTTCGTTGCTAACTGATGGCCGTCCATAACGGAATGTCCCCATTCCGCTAATGGATTAGTAAGACCACTGTTTTGTGGTAGGTAAGATCCCCTTATGGTGAAGGAAACAGCATAGTCTACAAACATAAAAATGACGGTAGTTCATTCATCACAATATTAATTAGAATAACACGAATCGAGTCTCGAATAATTTGAATTATTACGAAACATTGCTCTAATTACGACGAACGATAACGAACAAACGGCTAACGGTATTAAAGATTTCCTTGCGAACGTCGGACGGAAGGTATGCGGTAAAAGTATATCTTTTAATTGCGTTGACTACCAGTTTATTATGTAGGTATAGCAACGTAACTAGGTATGAATTCATTTTCTATTGTAAGGGAGCCCCCTTAAAATATTGTATTTAAATAATAAATTTAAAAAAAATCTTTATAATATTCCTAGCTTCTCTTTTTTCCAATGATAAGTAATATCACACGTCTACTACGTGTTAGATATCGAAATTCGTCAAAAATTCAAAGTTCAGGGAAGAAAATGGAATAATAATACAAAAACTATCCATAGCTACCTGTCCCCATTTTTTTTTAAACTAATAGTATTTTAAATTAATGCAAGCATGTTATAGGGCTTGCGATTCAAGTAATATATGTAATTTAACACCGCCTGCAGAGGCCTAAAATTTACCTATTGGCCAAAAACGCAAGCGAGGACGCCCCTCCAAAGCGAGACATGCTTTAATAATTCAATAAAAACTACAGAAAGTAAAAGTTACTCACAATTTATATCTGATTTTGTATAAATTTGCTTGTTGATCTCAACGTGCTGAGATCCTACTTCCAACTAATATTATAAATGCGAAAGTTTGGATGTTTGTTACTCTTTCACGCAAAAATTACTGAACGGATTTTATGAAAATTTGAAGTATTATTGTTTATAATAATAAATAATAATAATAAATAATTTATTTCAGACTTTCATCTATAAGTTATAACCCAGAATAACATATAGGCTATAATTTATGACGATCTGTGACAAACTAAATTTCACGCGGGTGAAGCCGCGGGCAAAAGCTAGTTATTGAATAATTCGATCATTATGACAAATAAAATGGTATTTCATTGAGATAAACCGCAGTGCACAATGCAGGCGCCCGCTCAGTTTTATTTATTTACTTTATTTTATTAGGAAAACCAACAGCAACACAAATACAAATAATGAGACCTAAAATTATGTATCTGCTTAGCCATTTATAGGTTATCGCAAATGGAAATCAAGATGCAAATAGACCAACGCTGTTATAAGAGCAGACATTTAAAGAATTTACAAGTGAAAACTTAACAGTGAACAGTATTTATAATCGGGACACCTTGTTAGGATGTCCCGGCATGGATTTTCAGCAGGCAATCCGTTAGTTACCTATATCCGTTCCGAGGCTGATGTTCTAAACCAGGGTCTCCAAATTTTGAAGCCATTATATTTTTTCGGTATGTTGCAAGGGCCATAACAATTTTATTTTTTCTGCCCACCTATGCTAACTAACAAGCTTATTTTTAAGCTGTCGCGGGCCGGGTTGAATGCAGTGGGGCCGTAGTTTAGAGAACCCTGTTTAAACAATAAGAATAAAAAAAATTAAAAATTGCACGGAACGGATGCGCAACTACACTATCAGCCGCGGGGCATTATTCTATTTTTGTATTGTTGTTATAGCGGAAACAGAAGTATGTACATCATCTGCGAAAACTTAAACTCTTCTTTAAATTTAAGCTATCGCACGGTTCATCATAGTAATAGGGTCCTGTTTTTTTTATCCACAACGAGGAAGCTCGTTTTTACCTTTTGGGTACGGAACCCTTAAACGTGCAATGTGTTATCGTTTGTTTACTAGAACATTTTCCTGTTTCTCATTTTGTAACCGAACCGAACCGAACGCTAATCTATGAGTAAACTTTAATAAAATTGGGTGTTCGATTTAATCTCACTCATTTCATGAGGAAAATAAAACAAAATTTTACGTAAACAGTTTATTCATAATACGAATACATTGTAATAATAATTATGTTCTGCATTAAAAGCGCAACATTATTTTATTTTTAACCCCCGACGAGACGGAGTGTTAGTAACGTGTTGTTATAGCGGCAACAAAAGTACTTATCTGTGAACATTTCAACTGTCTAGCTATCACGGTTCAAGAGATACAGCCTGGTGACAGACAGACAGCGAAGTCTTAGTTATAGGGTCCCGTTTTATTAACCCTTTGGATACGGAACCTTAAAAAGTGCTTATAAGCACTTTTTAAGNTGTGGTGTGTGAACTTCAATTTGTAGTTGTTGAGACAACATGAATGTTGCCATTTGGTGGTGAAGCTCCAGTCTCCATCTGGGAGGTCTTTCAATGTTTATGAGGTTTTCCTGTGGTTCATTTGACTTGGTTGTGATGATCTTTATGTTTTGAAGATTTATCTACGTCCTAGGTCTGCTATTGCCATATTGATTATAAATAATAAAACTTTGTACTTATTAGGTATTGGTACTCGTATGTGCCAAACGCAAAAGATTTTGCATGTGTAGGTACAGTGGAAGGTTTGGAGTTTTGGAGTATGAACTTCAATTTAGTATCCTCGCTGGAGATCCAGCACTGCACAATATGCCTGGTTGGTTAGGAGTCAGGAAGTCCAGGCGGGATGTTACTTACATGAGTAAAGAATCCGAACAGAGACAAAATTTTAAAATGAGATAAAATTAGTTTTTGAAATGCAAATATTTACCATTTTTTACTTCATCTTCTTCTTTTCGTGTCGACAACAAACCTACACAGTGTCAGCCCAAAACTCCGCCACAGCCCACAAGAGTGGCGTTGTCAGTAGCACTCATCGAATCCTCCTAAGTGCAGTTGCTTGGACACTCAGGGCATGACATCAGGTGCTTCATCGACTGGGGTACAAAACCGCACCTGCACTCCTTGTTTAACGCCCGATTCCTATATTCAATTCTTGTCCAAATCCGGATTACAACTGTCAAATTGAATTCTGTTTTAGATGATATTTCCAAAATGTTCGACGCATTTACACTTTAATATTGTTTAAATTGTCTTAATAAACAATATAAAAATGTAAAAACTTCAAAAACCGCAGATATTTTGGCCAAAAACATGACTTAGTCCTTGGGATACCTAACTAAAATCCTACTAATAAAACGAACAGTAGCGAACCATAACACATGTAAAAAGTTCACTTGCCTTCGTGGATTGCAACAACTATACATATAAATGCGAAGGTCTGGCTTCTCTAAACGAAATGAGCAGCTGTCCTTTCCTGCAGCAGCTGGCCCACCCATGGGAACGGCGAATAGATAGGTAGGTACGTAGGTTTAACTCAGAAAAACTAAATAACAGGTAGGTATGTCTTGTAGCCTAGGCAGAGTGTATCTGCCTCAGTACATCAGAATAACATATTATTATTACAATTTATAAAGATATTATGACAATCAAAATTTCACGCGGGTGAAACCGTGGGCAAATGCTAGTATTAAGTATTGATAATTATACTTAACAAACAACAATTTTTCAATTTTAGTACTAATTATTTACATTCTTAACTATTTACATTAATTCACTTAACATAATTTCGTAATAAATTATGCAGAAGCAAAAATAAATAAAACATANATATATAACTCAATTTGGCCAAAATGGTTTATACGACAATTGAACCTGAAGGTGTCGAAATAAAACATACGCATGCTTTACATATCTATAGGTAGTTTGCCTCAGAAAAACTCAGAAAAACTAAATAACAGGTAGGTATGTCTTGTAGCCTAGGCAGAGTGTATCTGCCTCAGTACATCAGAATAATATATTATTATTACAATTTATAAAGATATTATGACAATCAAAATTTCACGCGGGTGAAACCGTGGGCAAATGCTAGTATTAAGTATTGATAATTATACTTAATAAACAACAATTTTTCAATTTTAGTACTAATTATTTACATTCTTAACTATTTACATTAATTCACTTAACATAATTTCGTAATAAATTATGCAGAAGCAAAAATAAATAAAACATACGCATGCTTTACATATCTATAGGTAGTTTGCCTACTACGGCGCGGTTATATTGAAGCTTTGTCTCTCTTCTCGGTTTTTTACTCGTGGGGTTCAACCAATGGGCTTAGTGCCCGTTTACATTGAACGCCGTCGCTAGCGAGTTTTTAGTTCTTGAAGGTATCCGCTAGGGAAGATGTATAATCATACATTTCATGACATTTTTTACGCAGTCGTTAGCGATGACTTGGTGTAAACTCGCACTAAGCACACAGGCGTGGCTTCGTCGCGGTAATACTATCATACAGTATTGTAACTTCATATAAATCACAGATATGGATAGATGCAGCATGTGTCAAATATTGTATGAAGCCGAGCGTGCCACTTTTTAAACGTCATTAGTGTCATTTTAGCGAATTTTAGTGATTGCCGCAATGTAAAAATAATCGTATCATCGTACTGCATTCGCAAAGTCATCGAAATGTATCGTGTGACTCGATTAGACAATTAATTAATTCCGATAAAACTGATATTTTGCTATTTATAGCTAGTCTAACTGTGTGATTAAAATAAACTCTATACAGGGTGTTAGGTAAATGGGTATATGAGCCGATAATTTTAATTTTCATACAAAATAAATTTTATAAAATCCGATTTGTATGAAAATTAAAATAATTAAAATGAAGATATCAATTTTCTGACTTCGCCATACCATTTATATGACCATGTTAACATGGGCTAGTGTAGGAAATAATATAGAAATAATGATAAAATCACAAAATTTTAACATCAATTAAAGTTTTGTGATTTTATCATTATTTCTATATTATTTCCTGTATTAAAAACAATGCTACTTTATACTTCTTCTACTGCTACTTTATTCTAATTTAATTATTTGTTACTTGTGCTGTTAATTACAATTCTCAATCCGTTAATAATTGCTTCTTTCTACCGTGTTCGTACTACCTACTGTCCTCGTAAAATCATCGAAACCGATTGTTGTAATCGGATTACAATTAACAACGTGAACATCACTCGACCATGTATGTCCATTTGGACATATCGGAATGGCACGCTTTGACGATCAACTTGCTGTATCTACTCTAATCCATATCTGTGATATAAATGGACGAAACGCGAACTTTCCTTCGAAATTCAAATTTTGGTATGCGCTCGACATGCAAAAGTCGGGGTTGTCGCGAATGTGCCACGGTAATAAACGGATGATGTGTTGTTTTTGAAACAGTATGCGCTCTTTTTTATAAAAATAATTACAACTACCTATTTATACAGGGTGTTAGGTAAATAGGTTTATAAGCTAACACTAGCCCATGTTAACATATTATGCATTAAATGGTATGGTGAAGTCAGTGATATCATTTTAATTTGTTTAATTTTCATACAAAATAAAATTTATAAAATCAGATTTGTATGCAAATTAAAATTTAAAATGATGATTTCAATTTTCTGACTTCACTAAGTATACCATTTATATGCACATGTTAACATGGGCTAGTATCGGCTTATAAACCCATTTACCTAACACCCTGTATAATAATCAAGAATTTTGTACGCCTCAGTCGAGGCGCATACATTTTTCGTTTTCAGCCAAATGACGTCCACTGCTGGACAAAGGCCTCCCCCAAGGTTTTCCACAATGAACGGTCTTGCGCTGCCCGCATCCAGGCTCTTCCCGCGACCTTCACCAGATCGTCGGTCCACCTAGTAGGAGGCCTGCCCACGCTACGTCTTCCAGCCCGTGGTCGCCACTCGAGAACTTTCCTGCCCCAACGGCCCTGCGTGATCGAATCAGAAATGAGGAGATCCGCAGGAGAACCAAAGTAATCGACATAGCTCGCAGAATTGCTAAAATCAAGTGGCAGTGGGCGGGGCACATAGCTCGTAGAGACGATGGCCGTTGGGGCATACATTTTACGGTCGCAAATTTATAAGATTTATTACTAAATCTTAACACAAATATAATTTTTAATTAAATCTACTAATCACAAAACAACACGCGTTTTATCCTATTTCATTCAGTAAGTTATTTTGTTTGTCAAAATAAAATAAAAAATTACAATCACAAAATACATTCACAAAACTAGATAAAAATTCTAAGTAGGCAGATGTAATGAAAATATTGTCTGCAGGTGGGCAGCCCTATCGCATGTTGTCATATGGTGACGTACCGCGCGGCTGTTGACATTTATTTCAAAAATATGGCCGAGTTGGAATACTGTATAGATAGTAATACCGTGGCTTCGTCGTCGTCGCCGAGCGCCGGGCAGAGCTCGTCGGCGGGCGGCGGCGCGGGCGCCAGCGCGGGCGCCAGCGCCGCCGCGTCGGCCTCCAGGCGCGCCAGCAGCGCCGCCGCCGACAGCCGCAGCTCCGGCGCGCGCCGCCACAGCTTCACCAGCAGCTGCCGTCTGCACCACAAATCACTGACATGATGAAATGTACGGGGGGCAAGGGTAGGGTCCAAAATCACAAAAGCCGGACTTTGTGCTTGATTTGGCCGGACATTTTACCCTAAAAGGGCAATTAGTGTCAGCTCATGAGTGAGTACTATCATCATCGGTTGCTAACCAACATCCTGATGCGTGCGCTTCATATGATTCTGTGGCTCGACTTTCGCCTGGCGCGGCAACCAAATAAAAAGCTTAACAAAACCCGGACAGGCCGGACAAGGCAATATTTGGCCGGACAAGTCCCTAAAAAGCCAAACATGTCCGGCTAAAGCCGGACGCCTGGCAACCCTAGGCAAGGGGCTTAGTGTGAGTTTACATCAAACGTCTTCACTGGTCACTGCGTAAAAAACTGACATTAAATGTATGACGGATTGTACAGTAATGTACAGCGCCCTTGGTGGAAACTTTAAGAACTAAAATCTTCCTATATTACAAGCTTTTTATTACTTTCATTTTTTAAACGCAGTCGACATCGAATGCGTTTGATGTAAACTCACAATACGCCCTCAGACGAGTACGTAAAGGTATTGTGGTGTCTTATGTGTAATAGAAGCTGCTAGAAAAAATATTAGTCTGATGTGCTGTCGTCTGTATCTTTTTATTTCATGTATAAATTCAATAGTTCAGCGGCGAAGCGGTTCAGACCATGAGTCCTCGGATCGATTCCAGTCCTAATTTGTGGTTGGGCTTTTGTCATCTCAATAGCCAAATTACTTAACAAGTTGTCTTTCATAGTGATGGAAATGTTATTTTTTGTTTCTCCTGATAAATAATGTCTATATTTGGTAAAGGTCTCGTCTTTAGTCATGTCTTGTTACTGTGCTATACTGCATTATAAATAAAGCAGCCTTGACAGTAACTAAGTATTAATATTAGGTAATCTGTGGCCTTGGTTCTTTGTGGTTCTCTTTGTTGATCTTAGAGAAAATCTCATCTATCCAATCCAATCCCAACTAATATTATAAATGCGAAAGTAACTCTGTCTGTCTGTCTGTCTGTCTGTCTGTCTGTTACGCTTTCCCGCTTAAACCTCGCAACCGATTTTGATGAAATTTGGCATAGAGATAGTTTGAGTCCCGGGAAAGAACATAGGATAGTTTTTATCCCGGTTTTTGAAACAGGGACGCGCGCGATAAAGTTTTTCTGTGACAGACAAAATTCCACGCGGGCGAAGCCGCGGGCGGAAAGCTAGTGTCATTATAAATGCAAAAGTTACTCTGTCTGTGTAGCTTTCACGCTTAAACCACTGAACCGATTTTGATGAAATTTGGCATAGAGATAGTTTGAGTCCCGGGAAAGAACATAGGATAGTTTTTATCCCGGTTTTTGAAACAGGGACGCGCGCGATAAAGTTTTTCTGTGACAGACAAAATTCCACGCGGGCGATGCCGCGGGCGGAAAGCTAGTATAGATATAATGTAGAAAACTTACGTGGTTTCGGACACGTCCGGCGGGAGAGGCGGGCGGCCGCCGGCGCTGACGTACTGCAGCACGCGGCCCGGCGGCCAGGCGCCGTAGGGCCGCGCGCCCAGCGACACCAGCTCCAGCAGCAGCACGCCCAGCGCCCACGCGTCCGACGCCGCCGAGAACACGCCGCGGTCGAAGCTCTCCGGCGCCATCCAGAGCACCGGGAACATTCCTCTTCGTCGGCACGAGTACTCCTCCTCGCCAGTGACGCCCGTCCCGGTCTTCCTAGCCAACCCAAAATCGGCCAATTTCAATGAACGACGAGCGTCTACGAGGCAGTTGCTCGCCCGAACGTCGCGGTGCACGATCTTCTTGAGTGCGAGGTACGCGAGCGCAGAGGCGATCTCTCTAGCCATCCTGTTCAGGGATGGAGCGGACACGTGATATGCTTCGTCATTTTCATCGACGTCTGTAATCATGGCACGTTCGGCGAGGTGGCGCCTCTCGCACAGATACTCGCAGAGATTACCGAAGAATGCGTATTCTAACAGCACAAGAAGCGGTCCATCCGTAGCACACACGCCGATAAGCCGCACTATGTGGTCATGGCAGAGCGTCGCCAGCGTGCACGCCTCCCGCAACAGTTCGCTCTCCTCTGTCAGTGGAACGTCGTCGCGCAGCTCCTTGACGGCCACGGAGATTGGTTGACGCTCAGGTGCTCGAAAGATTGCATATCGCACACGCCCATAGCACCCTTGTCCAAGATAGTCATATAACTCTAGGGCGGCGCGATCGACGTAGTGGTCGGCGAGCTCGCTCGACATACATTCTCTTTGCGCCAGCAGCTGCGCCCTAAGAAGAGAGTCTTTTTTCGCCAGACGCTTTAGTCTTAATCTTCGCGACAAACATAATGCAAGAGTGGCTACAATTAGGAATCCTAATGCGGATAAATATATGGAATCGTGGCAAGATGGAACGAATGAGTCATTATGAGGGTTAGTTAAACAAAATTCAGTTCCATCGGAGGGATATTGAACACCATAAGTAGCATTAGTGATGGGCTCCACGTGACCATCTTGGATGCGCCATATGAAGATAGGCTCTCGTCGGTTACCAACCCACTTGTCCACAAAAACGAGCGGCTCAGATAGTGTACCGTTCACAAAGTGTAAATTTTGCATTACTCCATCTGTTTGTTGATGTTCGAGGCTGTTTAAAAGTAATCTGCAAGAAAAACGTATTATAAGTAAAATATAAAACCAAAAATAAATATAATCGCAGTGTCTATTTAAGGCAGGTCAGATTTAGTCATAAGAAGTAAAATTATAAAATACGCACCCAGCAGACCCATCGCCGTGCAAATCATAATATTTGTCTGGATGAGATTGAGTAAATGTTTTGAAACTCTTTATGAGTACTTCTAAAGAATCAACCAATGGTGCGGCCAGTGGAGGCCATGTGTTTCCGTGCCACAGATGATCCAAGGTACTGCGTAGAATGTTTTTCGTTTTATTTTGCTCATTTGCTGTAACTGATAAAGATTGCGTATTATTGCCCCCTCGCCACCAATATGAAATTGTAAAGTGGGTGTGTTTCTGGGGAAAATCTTTTCCGCAATTCAGATCAACTGCGCGCCTTTCCCGCAGTATCCACACATATTTTAAGGGGTCCGTCATGCTCAATCTATTCGCAGCACAGAAAATATCTTGAACCGCATCTGGACCAGTATTTATAAAGAAGATACGTGAATTTAGATTTCGAAGTGACTCCAAAATATCCGATATGTTGCCGCTCACAAAGACGTTGTGGACCTTAAGTCGGCCTTTGTCGCTCAAAGATTCAACGAGATCTTTTGCGACTTCGGTATCATCAGACAGTACGGCGAGGCGATTCCATTGGTACATGTCGAGAAAATGCTGTATAGCAATAGCGAGTTGATGCAGGGTGCCACTGGAGGCGCGCGCGGCCGCTCCCAGGCGCACGCGCGCCGCCGGCAGCGCGCCCAGCAGCAGCGCCGTCTCCGCGCCCGGCGCCAGCGCCGCCGCCGCGCGCGCGCCCTCGCCCGCGCCCGCCACCACAGCGCCGATCAGCCGCTGCCACCCGGCCGACATGGATATCTTCATAAATTCGTTACTCAGATGAGATGCACTTCCACAGTCGATCTTCACAAAATTAAGTCCTATATTTAGCTGTGAATCAGTACTGTGGATGTTTTGTATCGCCCATGCCGCTCTCTTGTACTCTTCTTGATCTGGGTCGTTTTCGCAAAGAAATATAGCGATGGTGTGTTGAGATTTATAATCGATTTGAAACCAAGAATCAAACTTTGCTTTATTTTTACTCGCCCAGGAGCATGCCGCTTCTTCTATTCCAACTTGCGGTGTGGTGGCTTCGATTTCGAGAATTTCTCGTAAATCTATGGCAGTGGGCGAGAAAACTTGCAATCCTTGCATAACTTGAGGTGCGAATTGTCGCAGCACGCGATCGTCGGCGACACGTATTGTCCGTGTGGAATCATGCGTTATCGAAGTATTAAAAGGTGGTGGCTGTACTTTGTATACTCCTGTCATATTATTCCACAGGTCGTAATCTATGAATAGAAATGATGAGTTTCGTTTCTTAAGTAATTGGAATAACTCGCTTCGTAGATCCGCGTCTTCACCAAGTATGATTACATTCAATTGCAGCTTTGTGGCAACGATGTCACGGTATATCTCGTTTATTTTCTTCCATTCCAGCGTTCCATTTGAAGTGTATACAGTGACCCTGAGTGACCTGAAATTAGGGAATTATTGTTTTTTTTTATTCTGGAGGTAGTTACGTAATTTTCTATTAGTGATGTAGATTATTATATTATACTTGTTGCCTCGGACAAACTCGCATTCGAGAAAATTAGAGTGATCGGCGTAGAACTCCCAGAACACAGCGTTCTCGCAGCGGCGCGCGCTCGCTCGCGCGGTGAGGTGCACGTGCAGCAGCAGCCGGGCCGGCGCCGCGCCGCGCCCCGCCGCCGCCAGCCGCGGCGCCACCTCCGTGCTGCCCCGGCACCACACCAGGCTCAAGCACCGCCTGCCGCTCCACGCTACGGCGGGGGATAGCACCAGGCTGAAACGAACTTCAACGATGTCATTACCAGATAAAGTTTGTCATCATCATCATTTCAGCCACAGGTGACAGGACGTTGAGGACGTCCGCTGCTGAACATAGGCCTCACCCAATGATTTGCCAAGTCAGCTTGCTAATCATTCGGTCTATGTCAGCGACTTAAGTAATATTAATTCTTTTACGGACGCCTCACTTTCCCCTGTGCCTGGCTACGTTACCGCAACCCGGTCAGGGTAGGGGTTGCTAAGAATCCCTGAAAGTAAAACGGCTCCCACTACCGACAATGATAAAAAACCGGCTCACGATCACACACCTTCGGTTTGCTGATGATTTGTGATCATGGCAGATTCGCTGGAAGACCTCGGCACAATGCTCGAAGACCTAATCGAGTTTTCCAAAAGGTAGGATGAACATGGGCAAAACGAAGCTGATGTCGAATATCCATGTTGCGCCCTACCAAGTTTCGGTTGAGCTTGGGAGCTCCTTTCTCGAGATTGTTGACTAGTATGTGAGTCGAGTTTCAGTAGCCGCCGTTGATCCATTATTGCAGTAAAAACACGTACAATTGTTTTCAATTTGTGCTATTTTTAAAAATGATAATTTACTAGCTTTTGTCCGCGGCTTCACCCGCGTGAAATTTAGTTTGTCACAGATCGACATAAATTATAGCCTATATGTTAATCTGGGTGGTTAAACAATAATACTGTACTGTACTGTTTCTTCAAAATCCGTTCAGTAGTTTTTTGCGTGAAAGAGTAACACAAACATCCAGACATATAAACTTTCGCATTTATAATATACGAGAGAAAGGGATAGGTCAATAAATCATCATCATCATCGTTCGTTCTTTCGTTTCAGTCGAAGGACGGCCACTGCTGGACTCAGGCCTGCCCCAAGGATTTCCACAAAGACTCGCATCCAGGCACCTCCCTAGAGCCCACGCTACGGTTCCGGCTCATGGTCGCCACTCAAGAACTTTCCTGCCAGAGCGGCCGTTAGCTCTACGAGCTATGTGCCCCGCCCACTGCCACTTGATTTTAGCGATTCTGCGGGCTATGTCAGTCACTTTGATCGTCATGATTAATTAAATCTATTGCCCCCTGCAAAAACCTACATTACCTAAATTCGGTGTTATGTATTGAATGACAAAATCACTACTCTTGGTGATTGATTGATAGTTTTTTTCTCTTATAAGTGGTTACATAATGTATTTAATAAGTACTAGCGGCCGCCCGCGACTTCGTACGCGTGGATCCCGTTTTACCCCCTTTTCCCGAATTTTCTTTGCTATAAACCTCACGGAGCCCGAGACCTTTCCAACGAATGCAAAACCGTGGAAATCGGTTCGTGCGTTCTGGAGTTATAGCGTCAGGGAGGAAAACCCGACTTATTTTTATACAGTAGATAATAACAAGGAAACTCATAAACTCACTAGTTATAAAAATCGTCCGAGACGTCTATGTTCTGACAATGAGTCTGCATAAGCTTGGCGAAGGAGCACAGGCTCGAGTAGGCGTCGTGGAGGTGGAGCTGCACGCGGCGGTAGCGCAGGCGGTGGCGCAGGCCGGCGGCCAGCAGCGCGGCGGCGGCGCGGGCGGGCGCGCGCCGGTCGCCGGCCACCCGCAGCGTGCGCGCGCGCCCGTGCACCGACGCCTCGCGCTCCGGCCGCGCGCTGCCGTCGTCTGCGCATGTTAAGGGATCATTAGTGCTTGTTATTAGTTTGAACTTGTCGCTAGACGATAGTACGTCACACTCGCGCGAACGCCTGGTGGTTAATGTGAACACGAGCTCGCAACGTTTACCGCGCCCGCACCCGCCCCCGCGCCCGCGCGTACCTACGTGAACAAGCACTTACTATTTTAGGGTATGAAACGAGACCCTACTTAAACTTCGCTGTTTGTCTGTCACCTCACCAGGCTGTATATCATGAACCGTGATAGCTGGACAGTTGGAATTTTCACAGATGATGTACTTACTTCTTTTGTGGCTATAACAATACTAAAAACCGAATAAAATAAATATTTCAGGGGGACTTTTTAATTGTATGGATATGACAAATGTGATTTTTTTGCTGTTTTTTGCTCGATATTAATAATAGCAACAGGTAAAACCCTTGAAATAATCACATAATATTTAGCTATGCAGGTAACAAAACAACTTTATCTTAATTATTTTTAATCTTGATATTTTTGAAAGAAAGAAAGAAAGAAAGAAAAAATGTTTATTTGGCACCAAATTTTTCACAAAAGAATATTATTAAAATCGAATTCCCATTAAAACTTAAGATATGGGCACCCTATCTTAAATTTAAGCTTTGCAGTTAACTGTGTGTAGGTATTTTTCTATGAACGAAGTTAATTATCCACATGTGCCAATTTTGAAACTGCGCCCAGCGGATAAAATCAAAATCAAAAATCAAAATCAAAAATATTTATTCAGTTTAGACCACATGTGGCACTTATGAACGTCAATAGAAAATAATAAAAAAAGAAAAGGTAGCCCTTAGGTAAAAAATTAATAAGTAAATATGAAAAAATAAATTGTAATCTTTACGTAAATCGATTAAGTTACTGATTCTAAGTTAGACAATGTTTGCAAAGTCACCCTGTATATTGAGTTCAAAGTTATAATTAAATTAAATAAAATAATTATTTCAGTGAGGTTCCCAAAGAATAACAAAACCGTCGTACAGAACTCTTCGTGCGCGAAACCGACTCGCACTTGGCCAGTTTTTATTTTATCTTTGGGTAACTTCTAGCAGTAGGTAATACTGCTTATGTATTCTGTGGTAATAGCAGCCAGTAGTAAAGTATTCCTAGAATTAGCCAAGAAGATTTTACTTATTTTCTCATTAAATTTTTTTTTATTTGGTTTGAAAGAATTATCATTATAGGTAGGTATGTAAAACTGCTCTTTAAAAGCCTACTTGTAAAAATAAAATGCGTTTTATGCGTTTTAATAGATGAGTAAGTAGTCATCCACCACGCGCCCAGGCCACGCTTTCTCAGCACGTTATAAATGTCCCGCGCGGGACATTTAATTTTCATTTAAAAATCAGGACGTCTGGCAACGCTGCACTGTAGGCTGATTGATGGAGGACAAGGCGTAAGCACCTGAATGTTGGTCCCTCAACTAATTTCTTATATTACGGAATTGGTAAAAAAATACAAAATAGAACGTACCATTCCTTGCGTACGCGTTGGCGAGAGCCAGGCACGAGTCGCGCGCGGCCACTCGCGGCGGCAGCGCCGGGCCCAGCAGCGCTGGCCACAGCAGCACCGCCAGCAGCCTCGCTGCGCAGACGCTTCGCCATCGCTTTCCTCTCCCAGCGCCGAACATGTTTCACTGATTATTCAAATAATAAGTACGTGTTTTTCCAAAACATACTTTCTGTTTTACCATTGTCGATGAATAATGACGGTTTTCCAACAGTTAGTTTCAAGTTACTTATTAATCCGTTCGTTAAAGCAATGTTCGGTATTTTAAGACTCGTGATGAACGAACTAATTTACATACATACCTACGAGTTTACGGAACCCTCGCCTCGGTACGCGAGTCTGGCTCACACTTGATAGATTTTTTGTTTTTAAAGATGTTTAACATGCAACAGTCAATACGTAATCCTTAGACTAGATTAGCTTATTATCGGATGTCCCTCACGTGTAACTCTATCTGCGGCCTGCGGACATACACAGTAGGTACCTAAACAATTTATTATTACGACTGATACCTGACATCATACTTGTCCCTGCAGGGTAAGTAGGTAAGCAGTCAAAATTGCATTTTTCGGCATCAAAAATTTTTTTTAGGATGGATAAAAAAAATTCCAGGCTAGCTTTAACAAAGTAAATGACTACGCAATGTTCAGCCAGAAAATGTCCATTTTTTTTAACCACATGACTGTCCTGTAATGTAAGCTTCGATCCATGTGCTTCATAATTTAGTTTTCGTCACGTAGGTACCTACTACAGTAACGTAATTTTTTTTTTATTATTAAAGTTGTAATTCACGAAGGGGAGTGAGTTTTACATGTGTGGTGGCTCGCTACTATTCGTTTTTCAAAAGTTTTGATAGACATCAAACAAAATTACACAAGTAAACTTCATGGTCACTAATATAATATTATAATATTATTATTGACGGGATTGCTACCATGTACACACGGCCACATTGTTAACTATTCATTTCCGTTTTTGCTCTCGCTCTCATCAAATGGTGATTCTGTGCGATAGAACGAGACGACATGACAGGCAATGGATAGTTAACACTGTTGCCGATGGTATCTTAATTTTAATTTTGAGTTTCCTATATTTTGGCACTGTTGCAAGCGCTCTATTGTCACGGAAATATCAATATCGGAAACTTAAAGTTAAAATTAAGGTACATGCTAGCAATCCCGTCAATAATAATTATTACACAAGTAAAGCTCACTCGCAAGTTGCAGTAACTATAAAAGGTTATTTAATTTACATAAGTTTAATAATTATTTATTAACTTGATTTAATTAAAAGACATAAGGCTACTTACGTTTGACTGCATTCTGATGGTTTGTGAACTTAGCTCGACTTTATAATTACTACACATAGTGTATGACTATTTGTAAGGTCTAAGAGAGCATATAAGTATGTGTGACACAGTTTTGCCAATGTACAAAACCGAGTGTACGCACCGACCACAACTATAACAATAATATAATCAGTAATGGACCATGTACGCACAACGGCACATTCAGGTAAATACTAGCAACTTACGTACACAGTTAATTGTAATAGCGGCGAATTTCATTATAATTTATGGCCTCATGTGCTGTCAACTGTACCTATAACGCTATCGTATCAAAGGCACTCTAATTATAGCATTTTCCTTAATCAACTTATTCCCAGAATATAATAATTGTTCAAATTACTATAAGTCGTAGGTACCTAATATTTTTTATCTGTTGATAATCCTATATTTTGCTGATATAAAATAATATTTTCAAAAAAGTTAGTCAATAAACTTCGATTAGGTACTTACTGAAATAAATAAATAAATCAGGTAGGTATTTACTCCGCCTTCCTTCCGCAATAGAGACGAAATGAATTTGAAAAATTATAATAAAACTAGCTTTTGTATTCTAAAATGTAGTTGTACTGAAACGGAAAAAATAATTGTATGCAAGGTTAAAATAATTTCGAAAGCTTGTATCGCGCATGGAATCGTTCGCGCTCTCTTTTTCTGTTAGCGCTACAAGCTTTCGAAATTATTTGAACCTTGCATACAATTATTTTTTCCGTTTTAGTACAACTGCATTTTAGAATATAAAAGCTTGTTTTGTCGGCGTTAACAAAATTACAGCGTTACCATTTTGGGAACCTCGAATTGTATCATTAGGATAATCTAAACATAAAAAGACACACTTAAAGTTTCAAGACAACCTTTAATCTCGTCCAAAATAAATATGTCAACAGTAGGGCGAACTCTTAGAGTTGTTTAAACTTTATAATAACAAATCACTTCTTACTTACAAATTAAATAAATTACCTAATTATGATATCTACAAGTTCACATACGTCAGTCTGTTTATAACTAAACTGGAAACATTGATGATGCCGTGATGCAACACGGCTCGCGCGGATATGTAGTACGCCAAGGTGCGCCTGCGCCCGGCGGCACACGTCTTTAGGCGACATGTGTGTGATACGTCTCTTAGCCGATATGTCAAGTAGTATAAGTCTTGCTCATGCACTTTAGGTGCCACCGATCACTTTTGCACTTTATTGTTCAAACAAGTCAATACCTATTATTTTTACAACTTCATAACATAATAAAAACTGAATCTTCTACGTATAGTAACTTTACATGTACTCATACAAAACATAATAAACGTACGAACACGTAACAAGAAAATATGATTCTACACAAAAATAAATTCATGACAACTTCCCTAATACGAGTATGCTAATAAGACGTTGCAAGCTTGCAAGTGACATGTTTGAACAAATGACACGGCGCACGTCACAAAATTAGGAGAATGAATCGAATTAAAGAAACTTTTTGAATGCTATCGTCAACGTCCTGTACAACCGATAACACCATGACCCAGGGCCGCGGGTGCGCTGCCCGCTAAGTACGCACTTACTTACCTATATTTAGTTACCTAAAATCTTAAGAGTCAAGTACAAACATTATTTACATTAGAATTATTTATTCGATTTATACAGATAACGATGAATGAATCACCTCTCCACGGACTCATAACCGGTAAACATTAGCTAAAGTTTCATAGTAGACATGTAAAAAAGTGGCAAAGACTCAGTCGCTTAACACTACTATTTACATCACAGAATTGTTTAAAAACAATATTACAGATGTAGTTAAAGTCTTTCTTTCCTACTTGTCTTAGAAATATCTAACTTAAGCAAAAATAATGAACACTTTCGAGTTAACTTAATAAAACAATTAATCTGAACAATTACTTTTCTGTGAAATAATATTTTGAACAAAATTGAAATCAGTAACCGGAAAAGGGAACCGGAAATGCGTCAATTGGTTTTTCTTAAAAGAATTGTAAGTGATATTTCTGAAACACGTTAGAAGATTACCGCGGGTCCGCCGACGACGCGACGGCAACAGCTACCTACCTACGACATTTACATAGGACAGCGCTCGCAAGGACTTACAACGAAACACCTCCGCGGCCGCACCTCTCAATCAAGCCGCGATTCAATTACCGTTCGTAGCCCCGGCCCCGGCCCGAGGCATCCCGTGCTCCGGCGCCGCGGCGGTCCAGCTCGGACTCGTGGCCGGGGTTCGGGACTTCGGGAGGCGGCCACCATTATCATCATACGGATCTGACCGCTCGAACTCGAGTAAGAAAATCCAAACCGTTGGTTTGTTTGAAACTACACCTCGCAATCACGATTAATTAAAATTCATGAGCACTAACTTCGCGCCTCCGTATGACGCTTGACTGCTCTCCGGCTGCGTCGAGTGCGAGCCAGGCAAACATTGTCGAACGCGAGTTGGTGTGTAATGTGCGCAAACGTTTGCGAGCACGTCTTAGCGGCTCGACGATGGAAGCTAAAGTGTTTCCAAACACTTTAAGAGAATCGTATAATATGTACATATTATTATGACCAATTTTTTGTCCGATATAGAATCAAATCAAAGAGAAAAAATTTCCATGCAATATACCGTTTAAGCTGGGATTGTGCTAAGTATCTATAATACAAAAATACTAGAATGCCAAGCTCAAACAATAATAAAATCACCACATTTTCAGGCTTTGAATAGTTTTTTATCAGAACTCTATGTTCAATTACATCTATTTAATTTTGGCATATTGTGATTTCACATATAAATGGTGTTTTGTTTAGTAAATATTTACCTATATGCAAGGAAGACAGTTATTTGCGTGATATAATACCTACATACAACGTCGGACTGAAAAATTGGTGCGACCGAGTGTTACAGCGTATGCCCTTTATGGCTAATCGTCTTTGAAAAATTTTGAGGTATCGCGAAACGTAAACGCTCTTAGTATCCTATCACACTGGGGTCTGTCGAACGTGTGCGGCCGCCGAGAATGCGAGTTCGCACCGCAGAAGACGCGCGCTGCCACCGCGCCGCTCGCACATGTCGATGAACGGCCAACAGACGGGAGTGTGGGCGGGCCACTAGACGCAGGACTCGGGGATCCGGTGGTCGAGCAGCTTCTCCTTGATGGCGTCCACGTTGAGGTCGGGCGCGGCGCGCAGCGTGGCCGACGCGCTGCGGCCCAGCAGCCGCGTGGCGCCCGCGCCCGCCGCGTCGCGCGCCGTCTCGCGCGTGCGCGCGCCCCACGTCCACGACGCGCCTGGCCCCGGTCCCGGTCCCGGTCCCGGTCCCGGCCCCGGCCCGTTGCACGCCTGCCGACAACATGACCACTGTTTATTACGACAAGGAACACCAACCATACTAAGCACATAATCATTTGACATTAGTCAACATAAATGTTACATTGGACAAGATTAGTTTCAAAATTCGTATGTTTAACATTGTGTATTACACAATGTGTAATCCGAATTTCGATAATATTTTCGATAGTGTGAATTTATGAGTGAACGATCTGATATCCATGTTATTGTAAGTTACAAACGCGGGCGGCGCGGCTGGTCCAGCGCAATCAGGAGCCGCTACGTTACGCGACCTCCACCGAATTAGCCGCCATTGTCCTGTACTGATAACGCTAAATTAAAACTAGCGCGCGCTGAACCGGCGCCCTCACGCCGCGCCTCCAGGTGATGCGACAAAAGAGTCCGCTGATAAAACTATCGCGGGACTTAATTAAAACGTCCCTTGTTAGTCCGCGCCCTCTGACAAAGGCTCGCTCCGCGATTTTATACGTATATTTAATCAGGTGCAGGTGGATTTATTGCTAAAGAGGTGTTTCTGTTCTGCCTGTATTCTTTTGTTGGGAATTTGCTGTGAGTGAGTTATCGCTAGATAAGAGGAGGTCGGTTGCCGCTGGCCAATCTTTGACGCGTCACCCGTGACGTCCGTTGGCCGGGGCTGCGACGGCGACACAAATTAATAACACATTGAACAATTATCCGCTTTGCTATTGTACGATTAGGTAACTTTACGGTAATCGTTAAACTGAGGACGTGCAATTTTCAAGTACTCACTTACCTACTCATTCGTAAAAACGAAAAGGAGAATATTGCTTCCTGTCTGGATACGAAGAAAAATCTAATAGGGAAGGATAAATGTTGGAGGAGCAGATGCATTTTAGTGTGGCCCGATGCGTGATCTAGCGAACAATAAGAGCGCCGCATGAAATATCGCTTTTAACTCGCGTTTACTTGAAAATTGGACGCACAAATCAAACGGATGTCTCATTCGCCGACGGGTGCGCCTTGCGGAGCCTGCCTCGAGGGAGGCCTCGAGCACGGAGCCCGGCCGCCGGCGCTCAGCCCTCGCGCCGCGCGCCGGCTTCCACTTGCCAGCCTTTTAATTACAATGTTTCGTAAGAACACTCAACTCGATTACCATTAACCTTTACGAACTTAGCTTTCGTCGAAGAGTTAATATTAAAATTCAACTCGTTCGGTACTTTATCGGTTCGTAACTCAGTTAAATGAAGTTCCATGTTTCTATTTGATGGGGACTTTGCGAAGTAAATTCGAAGGAAGTTTCTGTGTAAATACGATAAAGTTTTGGAGGATCTTCAAATATTTTAATCTTCGGAAGGTGCGATGCGGCGGCGCGTGCGGTGCTGATTNCGGTGCGCTGATTGGGTCGCCGCACCAACTTAATAAGCAAACCGCACGCCGGCGCGGCGGCGCCGCCCCGTACTCCGCCGCCGCCGCCGCCGCCTCCACTACCGTGCTAACGAACTCACACACTGTATGTCAGGAGATAATAATAATAAAATCGTTTATTGCAAGAAAAACAATTACATTTTTCATATTAATCTTGGACTCCACACTAGGCAAGCCTGTCTCGTGGAGGCCAGGAGATAACTTTACAATATTTTGGGTAGGTACTTAAAACTATTAAAACTATTATTAGAACATAAAAACGATAAAAAATCAATAATTGTGTTGTATGTTTTATAAGTATGGGTTAAGTATGTGTCGTGTATTAAGTAATTAGTGATTGGTGATAAAATATTATGAAGTGTAGGTATGTCGTAGGTTTCACATTTTGTTTATTGTACTATTCGTATGAAATGCTGAAGAATTCTGTCTTTTGCTGTGCTTATTTTTTTGCTAATTTTTGACTATCGTAATAGCTAAGATGTCCTTATTCAAAGATATTTAACATAACTATGTATTTAAAATTAAAATAAAACAAAAACTTTTTTCTTTCCAAAGATAATGTCTAATTTGTGTAAATATCTGCCCTGCGACACGCGCGCGTAGCGTGCATGTAGCGTGCGCGGCGCGCCCGGCTGATAGCGCGCCCGCGGGACCCGCCATAAAGAAATATGATCCTGTATCTGCGACGGGACATAAAGCAGCCGGGTTATTGGGAGCGACCGTCGTAAAGATACCAGTGACCACCGCGCTCCACCTATTACAGAACTCACTGACTCGCCGATCGTTCACATAAAATAAACGGCAGCTAACTTTAAGTAGATAAAATCGTGCTAAGTCGCAGTTCGTTTGGAGCCGGCGAGTTTATGTGGCGCGCGGGCACTTTTATGATCGCTTCATCTCGGATCCGCGCCGAATATGGGGGAAATCGAGCGCCTATGAAATATTTTGTCGACGTAATGATGACATAGCGATTGTTACACTTTTTATTATAACAAAGATAGAGTTCGCCGGCGGTTCCTATTACGGTTTGAGTGGACAAGTGAACGAGCCAACAGGTTCCGCTGTGTACTCGTATAAAAGAAAACATGAAATGAATAGGATAAGTATTTGTTGAACAAATAAATAACATGAAGCTAAGTTATCTTTTCGAAGCTTAGATCAAGTCGATGGTTTGAGTGCTTTTGGTTGGCGGGATGAGCCCGCGCGGATTGATGGCAGTCCGGGCTACGACAGAATGATTGCAGATTGCACCAGGGTAGCCACTACCCTTTGTGTGTGTATCTTAGTTAATTAATAACATACAAAATAGAAATACTTAGTTTAGGATCACACACAATGTCAGAACCCTAAAAATGACGCACGTCTTGAAAGTGAATGTTTTTCGAAAAATACTATGATTAAAAATATGTAGTTGACTACTACTATACTATGATTAATAATGTTGGTCTCGAAGCGCTGGTAGGGTAAAAAGATTATGAGACATGAAGAGGCTCCTTAAGAGTAAAATGACGATTTGTAAGAACTATTTATTAGTCCAAACAAATAAAGAAATGTTGACTTTGACTTTGACTAATAATTGCAAAAAAGTCAAACTTACTTATTGTTATATTGTTTTTAATAGAGCTTTTTATAAAATTTAGCAACACTTTACAATGTCACCCTGTAATGTCTATTTTTCTGTTTTTTTTTTATTTCATTTAAAAATGAATGATGTTTGATTATTTAAAAATAATTGTTATTGTTTCAGAAAAAACCCGACGGAAGCTTGCGAGTGAAAAGTAAGTAAAAATATAGTGTTTTTAAACCTAAAATATTATGAAATTGTGTTCCAAACACCGAAGTACGGGATAAAAGAAACTGGGCAAAAGTGGAGCAAGAGCCAATAGCGATACTGCAGTCGTATTTTTGTGGGGATACATCTATGCCATCATCAGGCCTATGCTCATCGGAAAAAAATTGGATACTTATGGTGAAATATTTTTTCAAATCGGTCCTGTGATTCCGGAGCCTATTCAATACAAACATACGTTCGTTCGTTTCAGCCAAATGACGTTCACTGCTGGACAAAGGCCTCCAAGGTTTTCCACAATGAACGGTCCTGCGCTGCCCGCATCCAGGCTCTTCCCGCGACCAACATACATTAATTTGTTCTTAATACTAATACAGGGTGTTAGGTAAATGGGTATATGAGCCGACACTAGCCCATGTTAACATGGTCATATAAATGGTATGGTGAAGTCAGAAATTTGATATCATCATTTTAATATTTTTAATTTTCATAAAAAATAAATNATATACAAGAAAACATGAAATGAATAGGATACGTATTTGTTGAACAAATAAATAACATGAAGCTAAGTTCTCTTTTCGAAGCTTAAATCAAGTCGATGGTTTGAGTGCTTTTGGTTGGCGGGATGAGCCCGCGCGGATTGATGGCAGTCCGGGCTACGACAGAATGATTGCAGATTGCACCAGGGTAGTGGCACCCTTTGTGTGTGTATCACACACAAAGGATTTAGGATCACACACAATGCAACGTAAACAAATAAAAATTATACTTACTATGTATTATTTTACTCGTACATGTCGACATTGAAAGGTGTTGCTAATTTTTTAAGAGTTACTCAGAATCAGTAACATTAACCAATTAAGTACGTAAAGAACATTTTTTCATTACGTAATTATTCCTAGAAATAGCACGCTTGAATAATTTACTTCATTTATAGGAAAATGACGCTCGTCTTGAAAGTGAATGTTTTTCGTAAAATACTATGATTAAAAATAATTACAAAAAAGTCAAACTTACTTATTGTTATATTGGTTTTAATAGAGCTTATTATAAAATTTAACTACACTTTACAATGTCACCCTGTAATGTCTATTTTTATGTTTTTTTTATTTCATTTAAAAATGAATGATGTTTGATTATTTAAAAATAATTGTTATTGTTTCAGAAAAATCCCGACGGAAGCTTGCGAATGAAAAGTAAGTAAAAATATAGTGTTTTTACCTAAACCTAAAATATTATGAAATTGTGTTCCAAACACCGAAGTACGGGATAAAATAAACTGGGCAAAAGTGGAGCAAGAGCCAATAGCGATACTGCAGTCGTATTTTTGTGGGGATACATCAACTACCTGTATGCCTATGCTCATCAGAAAAAATAGGATACTTACGGTGAAATATTTTTTTCACATCGGTTCTGTAAT
The DNA here is from genome assembly GCF_004193835.3 of Ostrinia furnacalis. Taxonomy (NCBI): domain Eukaryota; kingdom Metazoa; phylum Arthropoda; class Insecta; order Lepidoptera; family Crambidae; genus Ostrinia; species Ostrinia furnacalis. The sequence continues at coordinate 46,548 of NW_021132742.1, forward strand.
TCCGGAGCCTATTCAATACAAACATACGTTCGTTAGTTTTAGCCAAATGACGTCCACTGCTGGACAAAGGCCTCCAACGTTTTCCACAATGAACGGTCCTGCGCTGCCCGCATCCAGGCTCTTCCCGCGACCAACATACATTTCTTCTTAATACTAATACAGGGTGTTAGGTAAATGGGTATATGAGCCGACACTAGCCCATGTTAACATATGCATATAAATGGTATGGCGAAGTCAGAAAATTGATATCATCATTTTAATAATTTAAATTTTCATACAAATCTGANAAGTCAGAAATTTGATATCATCATTTTAATATTTTTAATTTTCATAAAAAATAAATTTTATAAAATCCAATTTGTATGAAAAAAATAATAATTAAAATGAAGATATAAATTTTCTGACTTCACCATACCATTTATATGACCATGTTAACATGGGCTAGTGTCGGCTCATATACCCATTTACCTAACACCCTGTATAGATAATAAAGACAATATAAGATACATACCGGCGTGGTGAGCGGCGCAGGCGCGGCGCGCGCGGGCGACGCCGCCGCCACGCTGGGCGCGCTGGCCGCCTCGCCTGCGGGCAGAAGCATTGCATTCGTCACAAACTCATGGCTCGCTAAATAACGGAACTATTGTACTATGTAAAATGTGCATGTATTTAGAAAAAAAAAGTATTTAAGTATGTTTATATCGGATGTCTACTCGTAGTACCCATAGTACAAGCTTTGCTTAGTTTGGTACTAGAAGCGTACCTAGTGTAAAAATGTCCAAGGATATTTGTTTATTATTATTAATTACACTCGTCGTCAAATAAATCGCACCTCCCGCGACAAGCACTTTTAAACGTATGCATCCCCAATTCCCACCAATATTGGCACAACTTAAAAGCCCAGTTCTAATCTTGATTTCATTATAGGAAAGGTTTTTACCCCAAAAATGTGTCTTTAGAAGGATCCAGAGTCACTACAAATAGGTAGTTACGCTTGAGCCAACTTTAAGGCTATAAAACTGTTGAGTTGGGATTAATCGCTATCCATCGGTTAAAGAGGACACGTGAGATCATTATTTGGTTTTATAACCATAAAAATTGGTCTAATTGATGCCAGAGGTGAGCCCAAAGTGAGGTCTTTTTTCAAGTCACATTTATGGTATAATTATGTTAATCATTTATTAACAAATTGAATGTGTTATTCTTTATGGATATTTATTGGGCTTTCAAATAACACCAATATTGTTGGGGCACCATGATTGTGTCAGAAGAAAATCTTTAAAGTTCGCGTCGCGGAAGGTGCGATTTATTTGATGTTGAGTATATTATATTACCATCCAAAGAGTATAAAACATTCCGCGTCTGTTTTTCCGCTAGGTATCTAAACCATACTATAGCCGATTTTGATACGCTTATAAGATAACTATTTTTTTGTGTACATCCGTAAACTTACGGGGCGGATAAGTACTAGCAAGTGCAGTATGTGGAGTGAGTGTACGTACAGGTATAGGTTTGAGAGAACTCAGAAGATTTAATTTTAACTGTTCATTTAATTATTTTTATCATAGCAGTGTTTGCAAACAAATGCTGACAGTATACATAGATTAGACATTGACAGTAGAGACTTTTGTAAGCCTCAACAAGGTACGACTGTTCAAAATCCAAAGAAAGGGATGTAAATAATTTATGGGTAGCCCCGTATTCTGTAGCTGTGACCGTAGACGCGTAGCCGTAGTCCGTAGCAGCCGTAGCAGGCTCGTGTCTCCCGAATTACTACGAATACTACGATGTCTACGATTCATTAAAGCGAGTGAGTGAAATTAAAAATGAGTCTTTGTAAATTGTATGGATGTAATAATTGAATTTTGTAGTACTTTAAATATTGGCAAATCTTGTTCAAGGAGCCCTTGCTTATAAGTTTGATATTGTGGTGTGATATCAAAGATTTTCAAAGATTGCTTTCATAGTACAAAACTTTGACAATTAATAAATATACTAGAGGATACAAATTGTTTTTAACAAACAAAAATTAGCGTATCATTTTCAGTGCTAATAATAAATTAAGGCTGGGTTGCACCATCTTACTTAAATTTTTTTAACAAACGACAAAAATCTGTCGAACTACATACAAAAAGCACTGGTTATCGTCATAGTTACGGTTAAAGTTAGATGGAGCAACTCAGCTTTAGCAAAGGTGAATTACACTTTTGGTGTGACATGAAAGGTTTCCTGAACGGCGCCTATTACGTAATAGGTACAATAGATGAAGTAGCCTGGCGTACGGAAATAGATGAGAGTGCAATGTCTATGAGGGGCCGCGGTAGGTGCTGGGGAGCCATCCTCGCCAGTCACGCCTTAATACCGGCGATTTGCCATTGAATTGTCCGAAGCGAACGTGTTTCCAATTTCCGAGCGCGACTTGTATTGCGAGCATCGTATTTATAAGGGACGCTGCAGAAGACGCGATTAGCCTGTGAGTCTGCGCTGAGCAATTATACTCCACGCCTCGCGCCGCCCGCGCTCGCTGCCTCGCGCCTCGCGTGGCCTCGCCTGCACCGACGTTAATTCGTTTCCTTTGATGCCCACACGTTCGTGTTCTGATGAGTCACTGTGTTTTCATTTAAGCTCCGGCAATTCATCCGACTCTAGCAATAATTAATATTGTGTTTTTGAGGTGTGCAGCCTTGCAATTGTTCGCTCGTAAATTAGAAATGATTCGATTCCTAGTGTTGTTAGTAAGGCTTTAGTAGATGAACAACTAACCTACACTCAAAAGCGAAAAAAGAAACAATTTTCGTATTTCAAAACAAATTACAGTTGGATTTGCATCAATTTTAATCCCGCCTCCCAAGAACAACGGCGGAAAGTTTCCTTAACCGCCCTAAGAATTTTGTCCATTTAAGAAGTTGGCCGTTTTAAATAATAAGGCGGGAGGTTATTTAATTTGGTGCGCGTTGTTTAGAGCGGCCCGGCCGGTGCATCGGGACAGGCTGCGGGCACATAAATAACGGCCCAGATTCCGGCTCTGCGCTTGTCCCGGCGGAGATTTATCCCCGCCCGTCCGGGAAAAAACCTGATTAATCACTACATTCAAAGATGGCGAGCGTAAGTCAGGGCAAGAAATAATTAATTGGCGCACGCCGCCTACGCCCTAATGTGCTTCGGTTTATTCAAATTGCCTCCGTTAATAGCTTCTGCGTACTACACCTCGCTGGTATAGCTTATTCTTGACGGGTAATATGGCTAATTTTATTTAATTGACGGGTAATAATAAATTCATTGGACTTCGCTTTGGTTGGCTGGATAGATTAATATTTGTAAATGGAAACAGGAACTCTACTATTATTTGGAACTCTACTATTATTTCTGCATAACCCAGGAGTCGACTGGCTGAGAATGCTCATATAGCATTAAGTCCATCTTTTGTACTATTTTATTGTGCAATAAAGTTTTATAATAATAATAATTTGGAGGACGAGGAGTTGATATAACAAGTTGAATCATTTTTTCATTGGAGTTCTTGATCGCACTTGCGGCGTCTCTCCGCTCGCGGTCGCCCTTGCGGCGTCGTTCCGCTCGTGGTCGCCCTTGCGGCGTCGTTCCGCTCGCGGTCGCACTTGCGGCGTCTCTCCGCTCGCGGTCGCCCTTGCGGCGTCCCTCCGCTCGCGGTCGCACTTGCGACGTCTCTCCGCTCGCGGTCGCCCTTGGGGCGTCTCTCCGCTCGTGGTCGCCCTTGCAGCGTCGCTCCGCTCGCGGTCGCACTTGCGAGGTCTCTTCGCTCGCGGTCGCCCTTGGGGCGTCTCTCCGCTCGTGGTCGCCCTTGCAGCGTCGCTCCGCTTGCGGTCGCACTTGCGGCATCTCTCCGCTCGCGGTCGCCCTTGCGACGTCGCTCCGCTCGCGGTCGCACTTGCGGCGTCTCTCCGCTCGCGGTCGCCCTTGCGACATCGCTTCGCTCGCGGTCGCCCTTGCGACGTCGCTCCGCTCGCGGTCGCCCTTGCGACGTCGCTCCGCTCGCGGTCGCACTTGCGGCGTGTTTTCAATTGCGAGTGTCGCCGCGCTGAATATTCACGATGCCGCATCAATATTCATGAATAAACTACAGCGACTCTCGGCACCGGTCTCGCGCAGCTCCGTTTGAAAATATTTTTCAATAGTACACAACTTCATTGGTCGCCGTGCGATTGTATCAGACTTTATTCACTCAACTCTATCGACGCTAGTTGCATATTTGAGATTGAACTGATATTTTTCTGCGTTCCACTTTTTGTAGGAAATATCTCAATAAATATCTCGCATTCGCTAAACGTATTCATGAGCATTCTAGTTTCACATTGTCTTAAGGGCCCCTCAGTCGTTTCCTTTTTATTTGGTACTTACCTAATTAAATTATAGATTAGTAACGATAAGCAACAACAACAAACACCTCTCCCAGATGGCGCAGCGGCGATGAAAAACTTTCACCACTTTCCCGTTGGACTAGTTTATTCAATTATTATTATTACGTTTATTCAATGTCATTCTGAATAGTTGTTAACGCTTTTAGTTTCTTACAGAGTATCACTCAACGTAAGAATAATCGGCGAAAAAATACTTTTGCGTATCTACTAAAGGCAGCGAATGAAGTCAGGCAGGTGCGCCGGCGCAGCGCGACGCAGCGGCTCGGGCGCGCTCGCATAGTCCGCTGTATCACACGCCGTTTATATCGCGGCGAGAGCAGCATTCATTATCCCCGCGATTTATGGCCGCCCCGCCCCCGGCGAGCCCACACTTATGAATACAATATCAATATTATTTTATTTGCCGTTCCCGGCCGCTTCCCTGGGTATTAACATTTTAGTGCCTTATGAATGTTTATTTTGAAACTCTAAGTTGTGCGGTCGATTGGTGTTGGTTTTCTCTGTTAAGCTCGCTATTCCAACTAAGTATGTACGATCATTTAATGCGGGGCATATTAAGTTATTACCTAGATTAATACATAATACTTAAGTAATTACCTTTTGCCTATTTTAGCACAAGTTATCCAACAGTCGTATTGTAGTGTTTTCCGACAAGGAAGGGAATTAAAAACAAATACAAAATTATGATGCACATATTATTGCCAATAGAATTTTTTTTTCAAACCCGAATTGAACTCTCATTTCCGCAGCTAATAAAATGGCAAATCGAACGCCTGCACGCCAGGCCATTTTTTCCGGCGCTATTGTCCTGCGGCGGCGTGGGCGTGACGCGGCAAGTTATGACGGCAATAATTCGCGCACAACGTATTATAATAACGCGCGTACGCGGCGCTCAACTGATTTACATGGCTTTTTAATTGTTAACAGGCTCGTGCGCCTCACGGGATGGGCGCNCTGGGCGCGAGCGGTTGTCTAGCTCATCTTTTGAAACGACCTGTAATTTGAATTTTACGTTTTTAATTGTTTTTTTTTTCAGTAAATAAAACGATATTAATTATTCCATCATTACGTAACCAATGAAATTGTTGTGAGGACTACATTGAGACACATCGACTAAAGGTGGATTCGACCAAACAAGAGTAAATATTAATCTCATAATAAATCGTCAGTTTTGACATATTTCCTACACTGACTGTTAATGTGCCAGTTATTCTAGGACAAAACTTTGGTCGAATCGGGCCTAAATAGTAGCTATTGAAATTACAAAAATTATATACTTAAATCTGTAAAAAAAACTGGCAATTTTATAGATGAGACTATAGTTTCATTTAAATGTGTTAAAATAAAATATCCTTATATTTCAGTATGTGTATTTTGAACACGTGCATTTGTTTACATATTTGGTAAATAGAGTCTGGATTAGCGCTAGATGTGTCGATCGCCATAGGCTCATTAGCGCAGGCCTCGCTTATAAGTTGGGCGGGCGCAGATATAGCTTGTGATTAGGGCGCGTCGCGCGGAGTCGCGGCGCGTCGCACCGGCGCGTGGCGTGTCGTGCCGCACGCGACCCTTCCGTCTCTTCAAACTGCTCGATTTAGATAATGCGGACGAACTTTACTCGACACTAGTTGGGATTGATAAATCGTCGCCGAGTTAGCGAAGCGTGCGCGATGATGACGCGTTGACAAAGTTTCCGTAACGTGTTAAATTAATGTAACTTGCTAGCACAGTTTGTCAGCCTAAACATATTAAGTGTATTAATACTCAGAATCATATTAAAGTTCTCGTTTAAACTTGATTTCTAACTTACAAACATTTAATTAATTCTTCCAACTGTGACACCTACTTTAATATACCTACTATTGAGGGGATCAGAAATACTTACTAATTATACCTGCCTTGAAATTTTATTTGTAAACTGGCTGAACACTCTAGCTGGAGATAAGCTTATTCGTTGCAAGTTGCAATTAAGTTATATTGAAAATGATAATAATTCCATCAATTAACGCTGCTTAACTTTACAAAAACCAGAGAAAATACAACAACACAAGGAGAGGCGGACGCTAGTGCGTGCGCTATATGCAGGCGACGGCCTTTGACGACTGCAGTCTCTGATTACATTACGCCATCTCGTGTTTTTCATCGCACCCGCACGCGCCCGCATGTATTATTCCGGGCCCGGCGATGGCGCTGCTCCCGCCGGCATGCATTATTCCGGGTGCCTACGTGGCCGGTGCCCGCGCTGTGCTTTGACAACGTCGCTTACGCGCGCCGGAGACAAGAACGTGGATTTCCGCGAATGCTTTACATCACTCCAATCTGAATATGAAACCAATGTCTCTGAAAACCAATGACGACTGCGAACATGTAACTTGAACAAGAAGTGTGCACGGTGGCAAAATTATTATTAAATGATTTTCATACACTTAAACTATTAACATAAAAAATAAACTGCTTCATTACGCTTTCTTACGCATTATTATACGCATGTACACGTTATAATAATATTAAGTATTTATTAAGTTCCACGAGTGAGAACACTGATCTTTAAAAAATCGCAATTCGGCGAAACGTCCAGCAGAACAAAACGGGTCTTATCCTAAAGTCCTAATATAAGTATTTATCAAATTGTATGCGAAATAAAAGCTCCCAGAACACCCAGAAGATCCGGATACATGCACCGCGTCCGAACCAAGAGAATAGAACGATAATTTTAACGAGGCAAGAATCGGTATTTGGCGAGCCCCGGCGGTACCGGTTTCGGCGGTCCGGCGGCGGCGTAATCCAGCTCACGCCACTCCGGCACAATATTAGTTCGGCCCTAATCGTGTTGGCGATTTGACTTCGCCCGGCGCCGGCCGCCGCCACCTTCATTAGATTTTCCATAGTCTGTTAATCTTGTACAATGTGAACCGGATTAACGACTCGATAAATAAATCTGCGGCGCATGCATTACTTTGTATTTTAGTCCCTAATGTCCAAAGTCAATTTTAATAGAAAATGTAGTCCTATTATTGTTTACACATACCAATTTATTATACATAAGCATTGTTTACACACACCAATTAAACCGCGGTCAATTCATAAAGTGATTCTTAAAGCAATCAATGTAAGTATTTCTTATAAAACATTTTACGTAACATATTCAGTGAATTTAAAAGATTTAGCAGCTATTTAACGATATGGCTATTATTGATTTTCCAAAAACAACGAGTACCCATGCAAAAATGATGCAGCAACGAGCGTTGCCTGGCGCGCCGCTACATCACCGACAAATTCGGCCCATATTAAGCTTTTATGAGTATTGGCTTTTAACCGCTGCCTTTTTCGTTACCCCAAACATGAATATTTGAATGACTATTCTGCGTGCTTTGTCTGAATTGCACAAACACGATGTTTTAAGCACCAGTGGACGATCTATCTGTAGAGCTACTTGTGGCTCAAGAGGCAACTTTGAAACGAAACCTCGCTTGCAACCGTATGTTTTGGTAATTCACATTCTTTATCTTTGTTAGTACATCGTCATCTTCAGCCTTTACAGCCGATGCAGTCATTGCAAGCTACATCATAACATAAACAACAATTTATCAAACTGATAACAGCTGCTTTAGGTCAATAGTAGACAGAATTTAATATGTAGTACAATATAAAAAAAAATATAAATAAGATTTTCAATATCGATTGCGTCATTGTATTACGGGTATTATTTATACTTCACGAAGATTTGAGCGATTGAAGCTGAAGCAGATGTTTCGGTTCGCGATGTTTATGTATTATGCGTTATTTCTATTGTTCCGCCCCGGCGTTTATCGCGGCGTAGAGATTCGTAATCTCTGATCTGAGTTATGAAACAAATTTTATTCATGACACGGAGACGTTCGCGCACATAAATAAGAGAGTTCTCTTGTACCAGGTTCCTCCTATCAATCTTTTGTATGTAAATATTCGATATCTACGAACAAATACGCCTTGCCTTCTTAAATAGTAATGGCGTCGATGAATATAAAGGTGCGGGTACATTGCGGCGGCGCATTTGGCATGCATGGGGCACGCAGTGTCGCCGCGGCCTTATTAATGCTTAAACCCTTATTATGCGCGGGAGGTTTTTGTTCGACGCGGGCGCTACGGAGCGGGGATTCTGATCCTTCATTACTGGGTTCTAAAGTGTTATGTTTACGTGCTGAATGTCAATATGGGCGGTCGTAATTGAAAAGTTTTACATTCGGGATAAAAAATATGTGAGTGGGGCTTTAAAGGATTGAATCGTTTAAGATTTTAACAAGAACTTGGTTTACCTATTATATCTTAATTTTTAATACCTTAATTTTTTACGTTGTCCACTCGTATTTTCAGTATATTGAATTTGTGTATTAGTCTTGGTTATCTCATTCTCCCATTGTATGGATGTCAGTGTCGGATTCAATGGTCTATTAGCAAGGCGTGCAACTTGGGTCAGTCCTATCGTCTTTACAACGGGGAGTCAGTCAGTCAAACTAAGCCGGGAACAAATACAGTATTATAGGCGGTTGCAGAGGCGTCTACGTTCCTTTTGCCTCTACATAATTGTGGTGTCCTGTCCAGTACGAGTAGCCAGCGTGGATGAATCGTGGCTTTGTGTATTTGTGACTAGATGTGAGATGTGGTGATACAGTCACGGTCCAGATGTCGCAGTCATGATGCAGTTGGTGTTTTACGTACAACTTATAGAAATACGCCCTTGCTGTGGCCTAATTCACGTATTTTGACACAGTCAAAATCTCGTTGATGTTTAGAAAATAATCATCCTATTGAAAAACATTTCTGAATCCGTATTTTCGATAGAACGATTACTCGATAGGATCACAATTCAGCGATTTGTTGTCGTTGAAGTTTTGTTGCGTGAATAGGGCTACTGTTAGTAGGTATTGCGCATCCTTTCAAGGATTCACTGACTAAAATAATAATTGTAAGAAACACCATACAAGGGCGAGTGTCATATTGAGTAGTGTGCGGCACTCACAGTAGTTGTTGGGGATGAGGTCGGGCTCGGCGTCGTCGTGGTCGGGCTTGGGCGGGCGCGCGGGCGGCTGCGGCGGCGGCTTGAGCGCGCGCGGGCGGCGGCGCCGGCGCAGCCACAGAGCGCACGCGCCCGCCAGCAGCGCGCACACCGCGCCCGCGCCCGCGCCCGCCGCGCCCACCAGCCCGCCCACGCCCAGCGGCGCCTCCGATGCTGCGGACAACATTAATATCCTTGAATCAATAAATAAATATCCTTGAACATTTTACACTGCGCTTCTAGTCCCAATCTAAGCAAAGCTTGTACTATGGGTACTAGACAACGGATATAAATATACTTATAGTACGACCGCCTAAATGACGTCACATATCTTAAGAAGCGGGCGGAGTCGTTAGACTAGACTAGAGATAAAATCAAAAAAGTTCACTGGATAATTCTCAAGATATATGACGTCACAGTGAAGTGGTTAACGTTAAACGTTCCGCATGCGAGGTCTCATTTAAGCGGTCGTACTATAAATACTTCTTTTTTTTATAAATACATACATAAATATACACATAGAAAACACCCAGTCCAATGCAAACAAATATGTTCATGCACACAAATGTTTGTACTGTGCGGGAATCGAACCCGCAACCTCCGGAATAGTAGTTCGTTTCGAACCACTACCTACACCAAACGGCCGACATTCATTATTAACACCACCAACTTTAGAGGATCACCTTGCGAATTGAACACCAATGCAAATCTAAAATTCATTTTCCAATATTAAAATAAACCAACAACATGATAATTATATGGATGCATTGTACATTACATAGAACAATAGGACGGTGCCTGCTGAAAATTTTGTATTGGGACTTGCTAGCAATTTTGGTAGACTTTGTTATGAGGATCTTTTGATTGTCTAAAAAAATGTAGCTTATTGATCAACCCCAATCCTTTGAGATAAAATAATGCATTGTTCATCTTGAGCAGGAACAGTTTAATTAACGAAATCTGAGAAAAATCTCGCAGCGAGTTAAAAACAAACTCAAACCACTTAATCCGATTTAGAATAGTTCAAATTAACGCGATTCCATTTTTTTTGTTGCGAATTAAAATGTGCAAAGTCGAATCCCAATCGAACGGGAATCGGAGATGGAATTAGCATTTTGTATAAAGAGTCCGGGCGGTGCAGGTCGTTACGTTAATAACTTAATTGAAAGCAACGCGAGGGGGGGGGGGAGGCTGTCCAGTGTGAGAATGAGGAATAAAAGAACATTGGAATGGTGTCAGCTACTTGACAAGCCAATCGACTGTTTCACTCGTTTCCTCTCATCTTAGTTTTCAATCAAAAAGCAAACTATTCAATAGTACTTTACTACAGATAAACTGACCATTTAGATTTGCGTTTCATATGATTTACATTTTTAATACATTATGGATTAGTAAACATTTTCACGGGTCTATTTAATACATACTCAGGTGAGATACAGGCCAAGAGCTTCCTCATTGTGGATATAAAAAAAATATTACTTAATTATACATAACAATAAATACCTACATCTAACTGCGTTAATAATAACCTGTGTCAAAAAAAGTCAAAAGTCAAAATTTCTTTATTTGTTTAGACTAATAAATAGTTCTTACAAATCGTCATTTTGCTCTTAAGGAGCCTCTACATGTCTCATAATCTTTTTACCCTACCAGCGCTTCGAGACCAACATTTGGCAAGTGCTGAGAAGAAACGCCGCAACAAACTCAGTCACCACTGTCTGCCGGTTAATATAAATAAATAGAAATAGTAGTAGTAGGTACATTCGATTCAGGAGCAGTTCACTGAATTTACCATGCATTCTTGTATGGTGTATCTTATAAGAATGGGTATACAAGATTGCGTGGTATATTAAACAAGGTAGTGACGTGCGGGGGGGGGGGAGGCTGTCCAGTGTGAGAATGAGGAATAAAAGAACATTGGAATGGTGTCAGCTACTTGACAAGCCAATCGACTGTTTCACTCGTTTCCTCTCATCTTAGTTATTCAATCAAAAAGTAAAATATTCAATAGTCGTTACTTTTCACTACAGATAAACTGACCGTTTAGATTTGTAGATTTGTGTTTCATATGATTTACATTTGTAGATTAGTAAAACGACATTTTCACGGGTCGGTGCTTTTGAAGAGAAAATCAATACAATATTTTTGCGAAAATTATGTAGTAATTAATTAATGTTAAAACCAAAGTTCTAATTATTGGTCTATCAAAATAAGCACTGACACTGCAGTCTAGTATAACTATTTAATAACTACTACTTAATTATACATAACAATAAATACCTACATCTAACTGTGTTAACAATAACCTGTGTAATAATGTAATTAATTGTAGGCAAACATACTAACTGGGACCGCTCTTTGTTCAATGTTGACGGAGGCATTATGAAATCACTACTTGAGAAAAGTTTCCGTATCACAAACACAAACAAAGAAATATTTGTCTAGCGACGAACAGCAAAGAAATCTTGAATGAAAGTTTTCGGGTAAAGTTCCACGCACACAGGTGAAGTTCCCATAAGAGAGCATATCCGTTACAATCGCAGCGATTACGAAGTTGTCGGCCGGGGAGTTGCGGAGTTGCGGGAGTTGCGCAAATCTGTTCGAGTTGCCAACTAATTAGCAGCGAGACGCGACGCGAATACTTTCTAGTTGCGATATGACGCGCGTGTGCAATAACGCGCCAACTAGGCGCTCTCTAGGGGCTTAAGTTTTAGTGGTTCTATATTGCGTAGTATACCTACATTGGTAGGTATTTACGTGATATCATTCTACTTTCGCGAAGCTTTGGCTCGCTAAATGATGATTTAGGTATTTTTTAAGTCATTGAACTAAGCGACTCTACTTCACACTTTATTTCACTCTCTGACTCTACTTTTCACTTTTGCTACAAAGGACAATGTTCGTTCTCCATACATTGTTCGCCTAAGAACCAACAATTTTGACATATTACTACCCGAAAGCGAAANACAAAACTGGTATTTTGCAGGTTGCCGATAAAAAAAATGTTTTAAAATCGAAGTAGGTACCCACATTCCGTGTACGTAGTCGGAAATGTACCTCATGGCGTGCGTTCTGTCGCGGGCGGGATGAGCGCAGCGCGAGGATATTGCCGATGTCGGCGCCGTGCTTCGGAGAAAATTGTTTTCCAGCGGAAGGAAGCATTCTCGCGTTTCAGTTTGAAGCCGACGACGCCGGCCAAAGGCCCGGGCGGCCAATATGAAACTGCCATTACCTTGCGTCCGTCATTTCCACGAAATAAAAGCTCGAATTGAAAAGCTCGCGCTCGATATATGAACGTGCGTGATCGTAAATCAATAGTGAGTGCGTGTAAGTGCTCGTTGGGGCGTTTAATAAGTGCGGTTGGCAATAAGCTGCCGGCCGTTTACCATGCGCCGGTCGCTCCGGTACCTGCGAGATTATCCGCGGAGAGTTTTGATCAAAACTAATGCGGGTCGGATTAGCACAAAAATACCCTAACCCTCCATTAGGGTTATGCGAGTATGGATAAATAATGGTAGATAATAGAGTTGCATTATAACATTACATAATCCATAATCTGCGGCGTAAAGTTCGTGCCGTTCTGCCATCGAAGTAACGTTTCGTTAATATTTTATTCTGTTTATTAGTGTGCCAAGGGACGGGTACCTGGTGGTAAATGGGCACGTTTTGTAAACATATGCTGCTATTGATGCCTTTCACGGGGTATTGTGGCATCTTTTTCGAGGTTAAGCTTCAATTAGAACCTTTAATTTATTGAAAACTTTGCCACCGCAAAAGGGCTTCGTTCGTGTCCGAAAGAGGCTCAACCCTCGCACAAAATATTTTAAGGGTTAAGTTAAAAACACAGATTTAATTAATATGTGTGATACACAATCACGGATTTGTATTCAATCCCTATACGAGTATTTATACTTGAAACGAATCTGAGCTATATTAACTTCAGGTACACATTAATATTTTTCATGTACACTTTAATATAACGGCCGCAGTTCCCGTAGTTCGTAGCACGCAATTCGTGGCTAACTAGACACAACTAAAACATACATATAGACCGCAAAGCACACAAGTATATCGTGATTATCCTCCCTGAATAATGCAGGCAAGTTTCAATGTACATTGAATAGGCTGTTCGCTCATATTTATAGTGTCGCGCGCTTCCGCTCATTTGCATTGGTGCATGTTTCGTGCCGCGCCGTATCTTCGGCAGTTTACTACATACTGTGTAGGTAATTATGATACATACGTCCTTGGTGATAAACATATTTACTTTATACTGGAATAATAATGCTAGCGCATTGACCGTAGTTTCTAGGCTCTATTTCAAAACATTTGCAAAGTCTCTCAATAAAGTGTTAACACACAACAAACATGATTTTTTTTGCTCGAAAATCTTAATCTTACGTACTAACTATTTACATACCTACAAGTTTGCACGGAACGTACATATTGAATTATTGATCTTACTAATTCTTATTAATTTTTAAATGTGAAAGTTTGGATGTCTGGATGTTTGTTACTCTTTCACGCAAAAACTACTGAACGGATTTTGATGAAACTTTACAGTATTATTGTTTATAACCCAGAATAACATATAGGCTATAATTTATGACGATCTGTGACAGACTAAATTTCACGCGGGTGAAGCTGCGGGCAAAAGTGAGTACCTATATCTATAAGCATTCTAAATAAATATTTTATCTTCGATGTTACAGATCTGCTAGAAATTGAACACTAGAGATTACTATAGAAATAATAAAATACAAGTAAAACCAACACAATACATTAGGTACATCAAAATGATTGATAGTGTATTGAAGATATCCAATTATTATCAGCGAAAAATAAATTCATCTTGTAGGATTTGTATTGAAAAAGCCTTTAGCAAGTTATAATAAATAGATCTTCGAAATATCTTGTTGGCAAAGATAAACTCCGGCGCGGGGTCACTTCAAAGGGTGCTCGAAGACGGTAAACAGCGCAAAATTATAGCTGGCAATTTGCACAAATTAATGTAAATATTAATCATAGGCAGCATTAACGGCGCAAGTTCCGGCGAAATGTATTCATCGGCCGTCTCGGTATCGCAAACAGCGGCACAACTGCAATTAAACGAGTTTAATTAGTTGGCGCGTGCGTCGGGACTCGGGGCGCTGTGGCGGCGCTAGTGCGCGGCCGGCTGCTCCCGGCCTGCCGCTGTCAACTTGCGGTCCAGTGTGTAAATCATTCACATTTTAACTTGGCGATGAATAAGTACTAAATAGTATTCTTCAGGTTAATTCAAGACAATTCGTATTTGTACGCTTTAATTAACCATTGTTTCTTTATTTACAGGTAAATACTGGAGGAATTTGGTAAGTCTTATTTTTTTTGTTTATTTTTCAAATTAACGTTTTGTTCGCACATTTTCCGAAACCTCCGAAGAAAATGCGAAGTTTATGTAATTTTATATGTCACTTGCCGCGCACGTACTCGATATCTGCCATAAGAACCTATTTGGGCATATCATTTTGGCGCGTGAAGCCTAAACGCTGACGTATTGGGTGCGGAAGGCGGCGGCTTATAGAGCCAATATTAACTGGGCGAGTCCATCAATCACCGCGCGTCGCCGCTAATGCCGCGCACTTCCTATGAAGGTCGCGGCGATTGTCGCATATTTACGATACCGACACGTTTCACCTCCATTTTGCATATCTAGGTCATACTTGTGTATGAACAAGAGTGCTGAATGTAGGCCTACAAAGTGTTTTAGTTGTGTATAGTCAGATAACTAGGTACTTGTTATGTTATGCTTTTACATTATGTGATTGATTAGGCATAGTTTTCCCCTGCCCTCAGCTTTTGCGCTTATATTATTTAATTAAATGTGAGACCCAGCTGCGGAATTAGATTGACATTGAATAAAAAAACCCGCCGAAGGCTCGTCCCGGACCCAATCATTAGTGCGACGCGTAATAGGATTCCTCATGCAAGCAGATCCAGTTATAGGGGTCCGGCCTGATAACCTTCCTAATCGGATGTGGATTTTGATGGAAAAGAAATAAGATGTTCGAAATGAAATCAAATATTCATACTCTTATGACGGTAAAATTTTATGCTACGTCTTTCAAGATATTGAATCCATAGTGAATTCGAGGAGCGCGATAAGGAGCATTTGGAATGCAAACGTCAGCGCATCTAAACCGCACAACTGCGACTCAATTTTGGTCGATGCGGGGGCGCGTCGGTCGTTCATAAAAATATGCATCTGGTCGTAAAGTCGTCGACAGCATCGCTTACGAGATTTATTCGGCAGAGCGGCGCGGCGGAGCTAGCGAGCACAACGCCGCGTGAAGCGGTACGACCTCGACTTGAAATGTATCAAAACTGAGCGCTTCATATTAATCCAAGATGTCAATAGTGCGTAGTGTAGGTATGTTGATATGACTGCCCAATAGACGAATGTCGTAACATGTCAAGCTATTGATGTTAATCAACTGGGCGATGTGGAAATCATTGGGGGAGGCCTATGTTCAGCAGTGGACGTCCTGTGGCCGAAATGGTGATGATCGTGATGAGACGTTTGCATTTAGCTATGAATTACTGCGATAGGATCTCGCTCCGGATGAACTGTTCTTTCTGTGCTCTTCTATTCTGCGGAGCGGGCGCAGTGCATCGAGCGGTAAATCACTCGCCTCTCGCCGACACGCAAAAACGACGACCAAACGAATAATCATTATTCATTGCACTTTATCGATGATTTATACGCGAGTTATTGTATTTTTCCGCTCGTCGTAATTAATCCGACAAATCTGCTCCGAAATATTGCGCTCGGCGCTCGAACGGATCCGATTTATAATACGGTGATCGGACATCCCTCAGTATTATTTATTGCGCACCGCACATGTCTGTTCCCGACGTGTGTACTTTTACTACCATTTGCAATAATCAACATTTTGATTGGGTTATGTGCAGCGTGATTGTGACGTCGCGTTTATGAATGTTATTTCAAAACCGAACTCGAGCATTTAATGTCATTAACGTTCAAACACAAATTTTGACTAAAATAAAACCAATAGAAGCAAGTAAGTTTTTTATGTTAGACTTGTGATGTGTTTGAAAGGCCAAACTTAGGTAGTAGTCAACTTTGTTACAAGGAGTGGCAAGACAGATGGTAGATATTCAAGAACAGCCTTATGAACCACGAGTTAATCGGTAAATTAATCGGTTTCTTGTGATTTTGATACAAGTAGCCGAATTATTTTCAATTGGTGTGGCTTTAAGTGGTAGGAGCTACTGGAGTAGAAATGTCGCCTTGTGTAAAGACGGTGTCCAGTCTCTTGGCAGCGGTTATCGCTATGAACGGGATAATATCCGTAGAATTTCAGTTTAGACGGACATTTATGTACATCGCACCTACGATTTGAATTTGGTCAACCAATTCGGTCGGAAGGTCAAAGACGGATGGAATAGGTTAAATTGTGACGACTTTGAGTGATCGATTTTTATGAATCATTTATACTTTGATCTAAAGCATTGAACGTTAACTTATTATGTAACTATTCTATAAAATCTAAAGACTTTATAGAATAGTTACAAAATAAGTTTAAAAATAATATTAATTATTTTATTAACAATTTTAGGTTATTATTATGCTAATAGCTATAAAAAGTAATATTTAAACCCATTTAAACAAGAACGGAATATAAATAATTTACGAAAAATCTACTTCGTTTTGTTACAACCTAGTAATGTTTGATGTAAAAGCTCTATTGCTAAGCAGTGAGCGCCCTAGCTAGTGGATAGTGCACTAAAACACACCGTAGAATACTAACGGCTAAGAATAGCCACAAAAAAACCTGTCTTGGGCCTATATTTTAGCCGTAGAACAAAGGGCGTCGTATTTCAGCGAATCACCGCGCAGATTTATGTGCGCCGGCGCGCGGCCGCAAATAAAAATGATGTGCTTGGGCATAATTTCCACAAACCCGCTCTAGATTCAAACGCCTGTATTTCACTACATTGATTGGGATAAAACGGATTTATGGGATGACCGGATTCACTCTAAGCCGGACAAAAACCACGCTCGATTCTTCCTTTTCACGAAATCTGGGGGTTGCTTTTATTTTCGTTTATATGTAAAGGGTTTAGTGAGTTTGCGAAACAGCAATTTAAATAAAAAGTGCTCAATACTTATCGAAATAGCGATGTGGAGAGTAAAGTAACATACTCTTATGTAAAATCTTAAATAATAATTAACGCAAAATAACTATTATCGACCACAGTTCCAGCTACCTATTTCCGTTTTTTCTCTCGCTCTCATCAAATGGTGGTTCTTTGTGATAGAACGAGACGACATGATCGGAAATGGGTAGCTGGAACTGAGGCCAATAATACAAGCAGTATTTTTTTAAATTAGCTCATTTAAGTGTAACTCTACCCACTTCTGACTGTTGAATACTTAAAGTGTGTCTGGCAAGTTGAAGATTTTGGCATTTCCATTTTGCAGCATGTTCCTGGTTTCAGTGTTATGATTATTTCGTGTTCTATAATTTCAGTGCAACTTCTATGATCTGTGTTCTCCAGAGTGTGGAATGTAAAATTCAGAGGCATGTGTCGTGTTCAAGTATTGTGTTGTGTTGTGGCAGATCAGGGAGAACAGAAATATGAACTGTATGTGCCCTGCTGTGCGTAATCATAGAGAGCCGTTCTAACTCTTGCTCACCAAAGGTGTCTCAGAGCGATGCGATCATTTCATTGCACTTTATGGCCGTTGCTATTCGACTCGTGTATAGCTTATTGATTATAAGAGTTGCTTATTGGATTTAGCTTCGCTTTTCTAAAAATGATAAAGAAAGTAGTAGTCTTTTTTTAATTGCCAATTATCTAACATAGTTCGCAGTAAAGATACTTCTTCCTGAATCTAACCTGAACACTACAGCTACTCGTACTTTGTGACATGGTGGGATTGTGATGAAATATCTGTATTGCACACTTTAAAATAAACAAATAAACCCCCAAGCGAGTGCTAATCTTTTCCAAATAAACCCAGCCGGGCGGGTCAGCCCGCCGGCCGGTCGCGCGAGCAGAGTGTATTTTTTCCGACCCGGCTGATTTCCGCGCGCGCGAGTATTTACTTTCAATTCGCTTCTAAAGTTATTGCCGTTTGCTCGCAGCTCGCCACGAGCTGTGCTTCGCATTCATTTAGTTTTTTTGCTGCATATAAAAGGTTTTTTCTTGAAATAATTTAACATTACTTATTACCAGTACATACATGTATGCTTTGATTGACAGCGTAGAAAACATATTTATGCTTATTTAAGATATAGTGGTAATAATCAGATCCAAATACCAAAGTTAGCATAAACTGGATCGGAATCGTAATCTCCATTATACATATATTTATCATCACAGTGAATTTACTCCGGAATGTAGTAAGTAAGTCGCACTGTGGTCGTACATTCTGCTCTACTACCTATTCAATTGAACGAAAAGATTTTCATAAATATTTGGTTATTCCTTCAAAAATAGATTTATTTAAAGCCAAAAACTATGTACAATTTTCCTTTTACGCGCTTGCCATACCGGAAATGATTGTTTCAGAGAAACGCAAAAATTTATGACATTCCGCATATCGACTACATGGCACGAGTAACTTCCACGTGTGTTTTATTTTCAATGCTTATCTTCGAGATGCGACCTTTAATTAAGGATTCGCCGGTTTGACATTCATAAATATGTACCGCAATAGTAAAAACCCTCCAATTAAGAGGCGTCAATTCATTATTGAGAAATTAATATGCATTTAAGATCGGTTGCTATAACGGGAAAGCATTAAAAATAATTTATTCCTAGTAAGATGTTCTGGCAGGCGTAAATCTTGCAGTAGATTATGAGTTCACTTGATTTGAATGTTTGATTTTCCATTTCCTCCGAATTTCTTCGGCACAATTCGTCTCACGCATATTCAATATTGCCTCGCGAGTGAATTTATAAAGGTGATATATTTTATTTTGTCAGCGATGTTACTGGGTTTGCAATTTCTCCGCGTAGGAGCGCGGAAATGACGCGGCGCCGCGCGGACGATATGTCGCTGTCGGCGGCGGCGCGAGGTGCGAATCATTTGTTACAATCGCTGTACCTAATTGACTGGCTGTGCGGATGTAACGGTGCAGTCTATTATGCTCTCTATATCAATCTATTGAACAAGGAAAATCTGTTTTCTTGCAATATGTATTTCCAGAGACGTCACACGAAAAGAGATAAGAAATAATTTTCAGTAGGATTGAGATCTTTTCTGGTCTAGTTTTACAAGTGAAAAATTCAATTTAAAAAACCAGGAAGGGTGCGAGTTACGTAATGAAATATACCACCGCTCGCAGGTTAGGCGCGTCGGTTTCGAATAATATTATGTTGACGTCCCGTTCCCGGCGCGCGCCGGGCTTCTTCTGTACTTACATGCAGCCAAAAACTATGACTCAGCCAACTAAAAGTTGATGGTCTACGCCTAGGCTTAATGATTATCATTTTATAATTATTCCGTATTCATAACCACCTGTGTAACCACTGTTCAAGTAAAGTAAAAAAATATGCATGTTTAAAAATGATTTAATTTTACTTCATCCATTTAAGTAACAAGAAGTACGAAAAGTTGTAAATATGCAGCATAAATCAAAGGTAAATTTATTGGAATCGCCAAAAGGTAGATTTAAATCGAACGAGTGGCTCTGCTCGCCTTCATTGATATGTAAGTAATATTCAATGGATTGCAGGTATATGTGGATGTATATTTAAATATTCATCACAAAATATTAACAGATTAATGAAAAAATAAAGACTTAAAGTTATCAAACAGTCACTTTAGTATAGCTAAAAACAACCTGGCCATTATCTTATAGATTACGTGGATTGAGTCTATTCGTATCGTAAAGAAGCTTTTACTGAGCAGGTTAAAGAACTAGTGTCAAACGGTGGTCTAATGAGATCCTTGTCGACCAATGTCTGCATTTGGAAATGCTTTGATAAATGAATAAGTAATTTTAGAGCTTAATTCAGAAAAATTTATGTCTTGCGTTACATATTTTTTTATCCTATACTTACTATTAAGTTTATCTAGGCGAAATAGGTGCGTGGTGGAGACCGCCGCCGGCCGCCCGCCGCGCGAGATTGGGCGCCGCCCGCCCTACGCGCCATTACGTGGGCTAACTAGCGGACGCCACGCTTTTTCTATCAACCGGCCCATTGGGCGGAAATGATCCCATGTTTGGGGAGCACCGATTAGAGTTCATATATTTCAAGATTTATGAAATTTGACACTTAATATCAATTTAGGAAATGGCTATGTTTAACTAGAGCATTAAACATAATAAGTAAACGTGAGAACTGTGGCTTTTATAGATTACAAGCGGTACTTATTGTAATCTTCGCGATTTCGCTTAAATCAAATCAAATATAATTATTCATTCGCGTTTTCGAGTTAATAAAATCTTTAGGTTAATCAAATATACAACCTAATGCTGTGTAGTGTCTGTTGCTTCTGGCCATTACAATGCAAATTTACAATAAAAATGAAATAAAATTATTGAAATTGTACTTGAAAAGGGCCTACGTACCTACTTATAAAGAATTTGAATTAATGATCACAATAAAAAGCTTTGACTATAATGTAGGTAAGTTTGTGGCAAGTGATGCAGAAGCCATTACTTTAATACGAGTAATAAAAAAGCGCTTTAACTGTGCTTTTGTATTTAGAGTTCTATGGCAAGTGTCACGTCGAGCCGGCTAATTACGGCGACAGGAATCTCGAGTCTCGACGATTTCTTTGTACAGTCGACACAATGAGTCGAATTCTTTCTTTATTGTGGTGTAATATAACTGAGGCTTGCCCCAGAAATGCGCAGGAAAAACAACCAGCTTACGAGTAAGACTATAGGTACAACCGATAACCGATAACGACCATAATACATAAATGACAAGATTGGCAAATTGGCGACGATTAGGACGACTCGGCACCCAGTTGGGAAGTTTTTATTCCGCCAAACAACACTTATCTTTAGGCGTCAACTTGACTTTGATGTTTGGTGCCAATTTTATAAAAAAATATCATAAAGTATTTGTGCTTGAAATAACTGTGTACTACGCTACGATTGAATGGTCAAAATAATAATGGTTTTTGCTGTGGATATCATTTATTCAGTAATGTACACTTCCTGATCTGTTTGAAACGACTTGGTCGGTAATTTCGAGCTGTGTCTGAGGTGAAGCCGAGCTCTTGAGAGGCCCTCGATTAATCTGTCGGTAAATCCGGGTGGTTTAATTAAAATGGGATTATCTGAGGCGGTGCCTACCGCATCGATCCGCCGAGCGGGCCCCGGTGACCGGCGCCTTCGCTGGCGACCACTTATAGTCCAAATAGTTCCCCAGGTTTGGCTGAAGCTTAGTTAATCTATAAAGTTATGTTGGACGGCAGTTCAGAGAATCGGCTCTCTAGTGACCCACGAGTTCTCTCCACCTTGACCAGCACCCTCCGTTGATGGGCACTTACATTGTCTACATAGTTTCTTAATATAGTTAAAGATTAATAATTTCTGAAGTCAATTCGGAGAATTGGCCTTGGGCTAGTCTATTGACTGAAGTGTATAGTTCTGCGTTGACCACCGCCCTGAATTTACGGGTAATTGGTTACACTGTCTGCATAGTTCTCGAACTGGACTAAAGTGTAATCAGTGATTTTTCGATAATGTGAATTAAAGTTGTCACCTGCTACGTCGAATCGTAGAACTGTGTGCCTACCATGAGTTTACGTTAGGTGTGCTCGCTAGCGACTACGTAAAAAAATGACATTTAAATGTATGACGTATTGTGCAGCGCCCCTAGCGGCTACTTTCAAGAAATAAAATCTTCATAGAATTTTTTGACGTATTCGCTAGCGAGCTCACCTAACGTAAACTCATGGTAGGCACACTTACCTTTGAATCGGTTTAACTGTAGTTGACGCTGTGTTGGCAGGCGTTCGTAAATAAATATTACTAATAGCCCCCTTCAAGGTAAGCTAAATAGTGTGTTTCGAGTTGATACACCACAACCGTGCCACAACAGTCCAGCGGCGTTCGTACCCATGTTTCTCGTATCTTTTAATTTTTATTAAGGCGATAGGTGAGGCAAAACTGCAAAAAAGACCTCTCTTTGAATCCCTACTCCTCCTAAATGGATGATCCAAACAAGAAAAAAAAATATGTATGAGATGTATGATATCTTAAACTAAAAAATTGTTGTTCGTTTTTTTTGTTACAACTATTAGTTTTGACAGAAAAAATTCTTAACTTTCTTCTAATTTCACCAAATAAATTTCCTACTACTCCTAAACGGCTGAAGCGATTTTAATGATTCTTTCACCAAATGATAGATTTTTTTTAATTCTTTTTTGAAACATAAAATAAGCTTCGCAAATTTTTTTGATCTGCGTAAATTAAAATCGAGTCAACATTCCGGTAGGCAGTTAAATTAGAATTCGCAGCGCGTCGCAACTGTATTCTGAGCGCTCTTTGATATCGGGCAGAAGCGCGGGCGCGCGGTGAGAGACACGTTGTCTCGCTCTAATGCTCAAGGTCGTTCGGCCAAGTAATCGCCTTAATGTATGTAATGTTCAGCTCTACAAATAAATTATGTTATTCGCACCGTCATTTGTATGATATAGTTTACGACTCCATGTTATAGCGGTCGTTAAATGCATGACACAATGTAAACTAAGTGATTAAAAAACATGTTACATTAACAGCTGCCCTAAATTGATAAAATGCTAATAGACGACGACATAACGACGCGCGGTAATGACACGCAACACTCTGGAGAAGGGCAGACGTGAATATCTTACTGAGAGCTGCATGATAATCTTTTTCAATTAAGAATGAGGTGCTAAGATGCGTCTTATGAGAAAAATTAAATAATAACCGTTTGCAACGTCTGTGGCCGGGGGCGCCGTCAGCGCGAGATGTCGCGCGCTAAAGTGGGGAAGTCATGACGCGCTCGACTGGTGCCCGACATCAAATCTTCCGAGCGTTTTACCCGCCACTTTTCCTTGTTACTTATATTTTTCCCGGAGAGGCTAATGTTTTCCCTCCTCGGCTAATAATTCGCGCAGGATAAAGGCCGCTCCGGCAGCACTTAGCGCGGCCCTCCGGCTGCGTGCGTCCCGCGGGACCGCCGCTTCCTTGCCCTCCAAATTGAGTTTCGCCGAGTGATTTAGAACAAAAACTAGTTATAGACAAGTGTGCGATTCGTATGTTTCAATTCCGAGCTAATGATAGCGCGCCAGGTTGGGCCGCTACTTGTTGGCTCGACCATAGTATAATAATGAGTATTGGCTCTACTGTATGGGATATGGGAATCTTAGAATTTTCAGTCATCCTATAATTCTCTTGATAGGGACTAGAAGTAATATTATAAATTAATATAATATGTTGAATAACATTCTTGAATAAATATGATATTACACAAATCACAGAAATTACAGTTATTTCTATTTATTATTCAATTCTATATCCATGCATGTCAAAACAGCTTGAAATACTAATCTAATATATGGGTATTCGTTTTATATGAAGTCGTGCGGCGGCGAGCGCTGGCTTTTATGGCGTGATATAATAAAGAAGCGTCAGTTGCGGGAAAAAATTGCAATCTTGAGAGTGGATAGATATTGCGATTGCAGCCGCCAGCTGTAGCCGGCAGTAAGGCTATGCAGATTCGCGCTAATTGGGGAAACATTGGGGAAAGTAGGCTGAAAGTGTCAATTCCGTATGTAAATTTTACGCCCCTTTTGTGTTGTTGAATATTTTTTTGAAAGGGTAACTTTCATTTAGTTAAGTAGGTAATTTCCAGTTTTGTTAAAATTGCACACGAGTTTTTATCTATTTAAGTTTCTGCGGGAGACTCAAATGATCATGAAATACATTTAAATATAGCTCTTTTGCTTTCGTTAGTCTTTTCTTATAATTACTCGTATGAGTCATTGAACGGTACCTACATGAGTAAACTCACTTAGCTATTTTGAATTTCTTTCTAAAAATCCTGATTTTCTTAATTATTTATAAAACCACTCTTTTATCGAAAACAAAACTAACTCAAATTTTGGGGCATCTCTAGCTCGTAAGCATTACCACGTACATGTGGCTAACGCATATCTTTATAAAGTCTAACACCAGTATACGGTTCATGGTATCACCACGATAGAAGAAGTATTCTCCACCACATTTAAAATAAAAAAAAATATCGTTGATAATGTAGCCCAAGGCCAAGGTACAAATGAACATACCTGTTCGTTTTTCTGGATCCCTGAAGAGCAAGTCGTCTAGGCGCGCGGGCTGCGAGCGGCCCTTGGCGTTGACCGCCACCGCCACCAGTCGGAAGCGGACGTCCCACTCCAGCCCGCGCACCGTCCACAGCGGCTCCTCCGACGTCAGGTTCACCCTGCAGGATGTACGATGCAGTTAGCAAACGATTTACTCATTTTATAGGTAGGTGTGGACAGTCATAGCGACAAATAGTTCGTGACGCCCAACTGACTACACGAAAATTTAAACCGAGCATCGGTTTTAATTTGTATTTTTAGTGTTGATCTTTGGCAGTGATAGATAGTTGTGCAAAATAAACTGGACTTTACATGTAACACTAATGCTGAAGTCGTATTCTAAGTGACTGTTTATAAAATCTTTTCGATTTAATTATATCCTATTTATCGACTCTATCGAATAAGAAACAGGATCATTCTGCGTTCTTATTATTGTAATATGTAGTTGGATCGGTTTTTATTTATTTATTACGACATAAAAATCAAAGATTTATGAAATAGGTGTCACAATGGTCTTCTACATTGTTTAACACTGAAGAATGTGTACATTTTTAAAGAACAAGCAGTCACATAACTCTAACAATGTTGCATCTGCGCTCGGAGCACTCCGCAAGCAGCAGCAGTAACTAGTGACAATCGCGATGGATCGCTGCAGTCGCGCGCAAGAACTGGACGCGGATTAATGATGCGCTGCACTCGCGAGGAACGCTCCTTCGCAGTGGTTCCCAACCGTCAACAGCAGTCAAAATGTGGCCGGCAAACGATTTCCAAATTCGTCGTGGGTGGCCTTGTAAAATAATTAATCTTAAGGTTAACCTACCAGGCTGCGATAGAGAGGAGCATCGAGCATGCTAAGTATTAGGAGAAATGATAATGGAACAAAGCACCAGAAAACGCACGAAGGTAGATTAAGACGGAACGGAAATTGAAATGGATACGTTACATAATCAGGGGCATATAAAAATGGACTGAAACCATGGTTCTGGTATTCCAGAAATACAAAAAGGAAAAGAAGAAGACAATTTCGAAGATTGGAAGATGTTATAAAAGCAACAGATATACGTAAGAATGGAGGAGAATATTAATATCAAGGTACTAAACTACGCGTACGGAGGATGCATTTTGGATTGATCTAGTTTATTTTTCTTGTACGGCATGGTCCCTGTTAAAAACATAAACAACGAAATAATCAAAGCGATCTCTGGTCCAGGAACAGTTGGGAACCACTGCTCTATCGGAACCGAGCACTCCCGCTGACGTATTGAATTCAACGGTTTATTTCTTGTTATTGGAATTAGTATGTAACTACAAGGATAGACTGGGTAGTTCTGTGATCGCTTGGATGTCTTATGAGATTAATACGATTGTTGACAAAAGCCAGTCTTATTTGTATTTATTTGAGACATAAACATCAACGTAGCCTTGAGATTCTATGGCTTTGTTAATTGTGCGTTAGATATACTGTACGGCGCCCTCGAGGCCGCGTCATAATCATGATCGTGATCATAATCATGATCATGATCATAATCATGCACACTTACGCGCGGCCTATTATCGCCGGCATCGCTCGGGAGTTCAACACGACGCTCATTTGATTTACTGTAATTACTTTCGGCCGGCCTGCGCCCTGGATGCAGGAGCTGATCCCACACCAGGGTAAATATTTGTTGGGAACAGATATTTCCCCTGGGCCCAGCTCCTTTGGTTTACCTTAACTGTTTCGTAATCAAGACAAATAGGTGCAATAAATTTCTTTCCCTAAATACAATTTTTCTATCTCAAGTTCAATTAATTAAGCTTAGGTACACAAATGTGCAATTTGTTTCATTTTATTGAAGCGGTAATAGAAAATAGCTACTTATTGAAATTAATGTGTTGGTACAATTACCAACTTGGTAGTTGTTAGGTACCTATTTAATCAGAATGTTAATAGAAAGAGAGAAAAATACTAACACATCTTTAATTTTGAACTTAATGAAATGTACCTAAGTAGTTCCTGGAAATTCTTACGAGTATAAATTTTAATGTAGTTAAAATATTTTATGCGAGTTAGTTAATATTTTAAGTTTTCCATGGCGCAAGTTCACTATGCGGGAAATGACTGAGACGAAGCGCGAGCCCGCACACCGAAGTATGGGCGGAAGATGGGTGGAGGAAGGAGAAAGTAACCGAGAGATGCGTGTTTACACTATTACGACTCGACCAATTTCCCGCATAGTGTACCTACTTTCGCTACCAAAAATAAATTGCACAGTAGAGCTCCCTAGCTTTGGCAAAATTGTGGTTTAACTCTTCACTTCATTCGCCAGTCATAAATATCACAGCAAACCGTCTCGTCCTGGAGCTAGCTTTGTTTCGTCCCGGGGGACGGCAGCTCGTAAATCTTCAGATCATTGTCCGCGTGTTAACGTCGCGCGATAAGTGCGCGGCGATAAGGCGCGACGTCGCGAACGATCGCGGATAAAAATGACGCGCCGTTACCAGAGATAGCCCGGAATAATCGCTCGGCGACGGCTCGCTGTTTTTCTTGCCAAAACAAACCACTCAAATTCTCGGTAAAAATCATGTCAAAATTATGTAAACAAAAGCTGAGCCCTGAATGAAAGAAAACAACTAGGAGTGCATACAGGAAGAAATATACTAGCCACCGCCGAGAAATACGCTTACCCACGCTTACGCTTCGATAATTACGAATATTATCGAGTCAAATATCACCTATTTCAAATAAGAATTTGAAATAGGTGATATTTGACTCGATAATATTCCGATAATTTATTTATTTATTTATTTATTTATTAATATGTACAGTTACAGTACATAGAATACTACTTATTTAGTAAAAAATACAGCTACAAATCACTTACAAATCTATGGACCAATTACAACTGCACACAACTATGCCTAATAACTTAAGTGCTTAGATAAAACAACAAAAACGAATGTTAGCTACAACAACAACTAATCCAACAATCTATTCAGCATTTCTTAATTTATTTTTAAAAACCCGAAATGTATGCTGGAATATGTCCTTGTCAACGTCAAGACTATAATACAGTGTGAGTCACGTTAAAGTGTACATATGAAAATAGATGAAACTAGACCTATTTTTATCGACAAAAAAGAGGTCAAAAAATTTTTGAGATTTTTTTTTTAATTTTTTATAGAATTTTTTTTCTTTCAATTACTTATTGTAAAGAAAACGTAATAACTTTTAAACTAAGCGGTATATCCTGATAAAATAAAAACAGTAATAATGCTAAATAACAGGCAATACTAAAACAATACAAAAAATACACAAAAAATGCCAACAAATAATAAAAAATGATGCTTTTTGAAAAAAATCTGCTTAAAAATTCGTATTTTTTTGGTTATTTGATAAATTTCTCCAAAAAATGCCCCTATAACAGATGGTTTTTATTACTTTTTATTATTCTCTATCGTATTACTTTTGTAAAACTAAAAATCACATGTCTCTATCCCTATCACAACATTTGCAATGATCGTTTGAACAAAGGCCTGCCACCACATTTTTCTCCGCTACAGGTAGAGACAATTATAATTTTAACTCAAATGCTTATTTTACTTCGAAATCTTTTGTTTTTATTTAAAATCTAACTTGTATTTATCAAAATTACAAATCTAGAGTCACTTTCAGTTCCGTTGTTAACGAAGCGTTGAATGGCGCGCCCGGAGAGGCTTAGTTCAAACGATCATAGCAAATGTTATGATAGGGATAGAGACATGCGATTTTTGGTTTTACAAAGGTAATACGATAGTGAATAACACAAAGTAATAAAAACCACCTGTTATAGGGGCATTTTTTGGAGAAATTTATCAAATAAACAAAAAAATACGAATTTTTAAGCAGATTTTTTTTAAAAAAGTATCATTTTTTATTATTTTTTGGCATTTTCTAGGTATTTCATGTATTTTTTTAGTATCGCCTATTATTTAGCATTATTACTGTTTTTGTTTTATCAGGATATACCGCTGAGTTTAAAAGTTATTACGTTTTCTTTACAATAAGTAATTGGAAGAAAAAAATTCTATAAAAAATTAAAAAAAAATCTCAAAAATTTTTTGACCTCTTTTTTGCCGATAAAAATAGGTCTAGTTTCATCTATTTTCATATGTACACTTTAACGTGACTCACACTGTATAATAGGTCTTGATTATGTCTTAAACTTAGAATATTCAATGTAATAAGTGTGCTAATCGGTTCTAGCTTTTTTCGTACTCAGTTTTAGCAACCTAGTGGTTCCGCTTTAGTGTATAAAACCTGCGGCTGCTTATTGCGAGTTTGATAAAGATGTTTTTAACGATATTCAAGCAAAGAAGAGGTATTTTAATTAACTAGTTAATTAAAAACAAATTAGACCTAATCTTAAAATTATTTTCTTGTCATTTGAAGATTAGGACAGTAATGCAATAAAAGTACATGTCACGGACATTCATTGCATGCCAAGTAGGCCTCGTATTGAATCGTTTATACGTCAATTACTTACTTTATTTCCAGGAATGTGGTAACTTGAGCCTGAGCTAAAATGTTCAATGTTCCAGGAACCATTATTTAATGTGTATGACATGAAATGTAATGTTCAGGGAGCCTTGAAACCGGGGCAATACCATAAAATGTGAGGAAACATCCCTTCACACTCGAGCGCGGGAACAAATACAAGGAGCGTCGGAGTCGAGCCGGCGACAGCGACACTGGCTAATTCATAATTAACGCTGTTTCGGCAACTTTAATGAGCCCTCGATGTTTACACGGATTTCCACTTTGAAATACTTACCTGCGTTTGTTGTATTATGACGTCCTTCTTAATATAATTAGGTCAAAAAAGTGTGCCTATTCTGTTAAAGTTGTAGCTTAAGTAAGATTGGGAAATAGTCTGTGAAATCGAGGAAATAGCAATGGCTCAAGTTAAACCGATGCCCCACTCCCGTTTTCATTGAGATAACGGTGTTACCTCTGTGGGTTTTGTTGACGTGATATTTTTACGAGAGTGGCCGAGAAAAAACAATAAGCAAGTTGGCGGTGAGTGGCGGAATGTCGCCGCGACGTGAGCAGCCCGCCCGCCTAGGGTTGCCAGGCGTCCGGCTTTAGCCGGACATGTTTGGCTTTTTACGGTCTTGTCCGGCCAAATATTGTCTTGTCCGGCCTGTCCGGCTTTTGTTAGGCTTTTTAGTTGGCCTGTCCATGTCCGGCCAAATGAAGCACAGAGTCCGGCTTTTGTGTTTTTGGACCTGGCAACCCTACGCCCGCCGCCCGCCGGCCGCGCCGGGGCGGCCGCGGCAGATTGCCCCGTAATATTAAAAACAATGCTCCCCCGCGCCCGCCCGCCGCACACGCCCGGCTCATTTCACGGCGACTCAAAACACAAATGCCGTCGTATTATTAAAATGTCTTCCTTTTATTGTGCGGCAGGTGAGTTCAAAAAAGAAAATGATTACGGTTAATATGAAACGCATTTGCTTTTGTACTTGCTCCCTGAAAATATAATGAATCTGAGATTTTCGTGTACGCGAATAGGAGGAGCTTAAAAATAGCACGCTAATTCCGAGTTATTTTGCTCGTATCAACGTTGTTTTGTCAACATACTCGAGGACGCAATTGCTTTTGGTGTTGACGCTCCAAAGTGATGTGTCAGACTTTTTCCTTATGTGGTCCTTTTTATGCCTCAAGTATGACATATAAAAATATTCTTATTTTTATTACATAACAAAATCGAGAAATAAACGCAGGCAACAATAATTTTGGGGAACAAATATAGACGAAAGCTAATGACAAAAGACTGACATTAAGAAAAATGTGGACATACCTCGGTTTACTGCTGTCGGTGTTGTACACCTCGAGCAGGAACTTCTGCGGCAGGCCGCCGTCGAAGCCCGCCACGCACGACACCTCCACCGAGTCGGCCGTTTGGTTCCACAGCGAGCAGTTGCGCGGCGGGTGCGGCTTGCCTGCGAGCCGATTTAGAAACCATTGTTCATTCTTCTTGAAAATTGGGCGTGCAGGAAAATTCACGGCTGAGAGCCTAAGCAGCCATGTGTGGGTGCCAGACTGCCAGGCACAGACCACGCGACGGTAGATTATTCCAGGGTATAGACACCATTGAAAATTTTAGAAGAGCTACAGCTACATCATCAGCTTGGTATGGGATAGCAGTGCCACACAAACCACGTTTTCACACTTCACTTTTAGTATGAACAGTTATTGAAAAGGCCGTTGCAGAAGAAGTTCAAAGTTCGCTGATATGTTATTGAGAAAATTTCGGAAAATTGGTTAATAGGCAAGTTAGTGGTAACTTACCAGCAGCGACCATCTGGAAGACACAGGGCGTGAGTTGTGTGCCGACCTCGTTGGCGGCCGCGCACGAAAGAGTGCCATAGTCTAAGTCCGCCACTGGAGTGTATCTGCCGATCAATTCAAAACTAGTACAGATTTATTTTGAAGTCTAGCGCACTAGTAGTCCAAGGAGATCATTCAAACTGAGTTCAATGAGAAAGTAGTACAGTCTCACTGCTAATACAAGGAAAAAGACTAACGCCCGTATTCACACACAGTACTATGAGGTTTAAAAGTGCGCGTGGACGTACAGGAACACATGACACATGAACCAATCACAGAGCTCTATCTGTGCGTTAGATTTGCTGCTTCACTAAAGCTAGCATCGTTTGTGAATACTGGCGCATGTAATGGTATTAGTGTCATACTTGAGGCTAGACGCGCTGCCGTTGGAGGTGTAGCGGTCGGCGGCCACGTCGATGGTCTCGCCGGAGTTGTTGAACTTCCACTTGAAGACGGCGGCGGGCGGGTCGGCGTCCACCTCGCACACGATCACCACCGACTCGCCGCGAGCCGCGCCCACCACGTGCACGCCGCCGTTGCGGCACGACGGGGTGTCTGCGGCAAAACAAGTAATTTAAAATAGTTCAGCTGAAAGTCGTTACCGTCACAAGAGTAATGTTCATTAGAATGTAAATTTTTTAGAGGCGTATGAAAAAACGGTCTAGACTAAAACACATAAAATAGGGTTATTAACAGTGCCTATAAAGTTATCCAAAGTCGTAAACATGCCGTTTTTGTAGCCTCTATGTACGGGTACTATGTGATAAATATTAAGAATTTTTGATAACAAAAGGTAATGTCCTGACCACTATTTGCATTTTTATACGAAAATATGGGTAGTATTCAAAATAAGCTGTATTTTCTGACAATATCACCGTAAAAGAGTTCAGGATAAGGATCTTTCGTTTAATGGGCCGCCGCCTATTACACTGATGTTAACGTATCTGTGGAGCCCGTGACGTCAGGGCACCTATCGCCCCGGCCCTCCGAATCACGTAAAGTGAAATGGAGAAAGAAACGCGATCGCCAGCGATTCCCTTTAAATGAACGGTGACATGCGACGAATATCGCAAATGTCCGACATTAACCGGGTCCTCCTATAATAGAATCTCCTGAATCTCATCAGCCGAAATGCCGTTACGTGATGGAGCGGGCCCAGCACGTGATGCCTCATGTTGCTTGTACACGTATTCCCCGATTATCCCCATTCGATTTGTCCGCGGCGCGTCTAGGGCCCATTCCGCGCGCGTCACGACCTACTTCCCGCCAGCTCGCGGGTAAGCCGACACTGAATACGGAGTGCTGCAAGGTTTTCGCGAATAACTTTTCAACCATTTGCACTTTGTGTTTCAAGCTTACAGATGCCACGTTTCAGATTCTGCGGTTAACTTTCAACTAAGTATTTGTAATTGTGTNTATTGTGTTGTCTGTCTCTGTCGTACTCTCGAGTTTTGAATGAAATGTAAATTTCTCATTCGATAGTAGGTACCCTGTAACTTTATTTGTGTCATCTTGATATTATCTTGAGCCACCACTACACAACCCACAAGTTTATTAACTAAGAACCACCAAGGTCGCTCATCTGAAGCTCAAACAAAAGAACCTATAAGGTTAACAAACAAACCACAGTGTAGCTAACGAAAACGTGGCAAACAGTTAACAGTTTGCCTTTTGCCCGCAGCCTAATCTAAATGCGGCATGTAGGTGTAAATTACGTGTAAACAAATGAACGGCTGCCCAAACCCGCGTAATTAATGCGCGCTAGACACGCACGCATCCTGCTTTTGTAGTTATCCGCCCTAATTATGTCATCGGCGCGTTTCCGGCGACCGCGGCGTCACGCGCCGCATGACGCGCGGTGACGCGACACGTCGCTGTCGCGCCACGCGTTACCGCAGTGATACTGGGGTATGCCATAATAATATATGTACGAGTATATCTTTCGTACATGCTTTAATATTTTGATTTGATTTGTGCTCTGCTCGTCCTCAAAAAGCTTATTCTAGTTAGGTCGCGGAGTAAATACTATGGGTGCGTGTCGCGCGTGGCAGCGGTGACGCATGCGACGCGACGACGACGCGGTCAGACGATATCAGCAGACGCGACGCGACGCAACAACATGTTCTTACGATGTCGTACCGTCTCTTCTTTGTTCGCTTTTGATGGTGCAGCCGTTGTCTGCTAAGTGACAGCTTTTTATTACTCCAACTTTTTTTACCGAGTTAAAAATGCAGTTATTTAGTGGTATAAATAAATAGATAAGATTCATGATCATTAATTTAATCTGTATACGAGTAAGTAAAATTGTCAAAATTCGATACCTATGAGATTCCAGATTTTTTAAATTTTATTTCATAACTTTTTAATTTTTGCTTTTATTTGTTATTCACCGTAAGTATTATTTAAGTTAATATACTCAACGTCAAATAAATCGCACCTTCCGCGACGTGAACTTTAAAGATTTTCTTTTGACATAATGATGGTGCCCCAACAATATTGGTGTTATTTGAAAGCCCAATAAATATCCTTAAAAAAAACACATTTAATTAATAATAATAATGATAAATATCCTTGGACATTTTACACTGCGCTTCTAGTCCCAAACTAAGCAAAGATTGTACTATGGGTACTAGACAACGGATATAAACATACTTAAATACTTTTTTTTTGTAAATACATACATATTATACATAGAAAACACCCAACACAAGAAACACAGAATTTCTTGATAAATGATTAACATATACCATAAATGTGACTTAAAAAATGACCTCACTTTGGGCTCACCTGTGGGATCAATAAGACCAATTTTTATGGTTATAAAACCAAATAATGACCTCACGTGTCCTCTTTAACAGATGGATAGCGATTAATCCCAACTTAACAGTTTTATAGCCATAAAAGTTGGCTCAAGCGTAACTACCTATTTTTTGAAGAAGTGACTCTGGATCCTTCTAAAAACACATTTTTGGGGTAAAAGCCTTTCCTTTAATTAAATTAAGCTTAGAACTAGGCTTTCAAATGGTACCAATGTTGGTGGGAAGTGAGGATGCATACTTTTGAAAAGTGCTTGTTGCGGGAGGTGCGATTTATTCGATGCCGAGTGTATTACAATAGGTACCTTTTTATGTCAAAAACTAATTAAATTTATTCTTATTGAGTATACATTCGTACTACAAAGTTATCTAGCAAACCTGTCTTGAAAGCAAGATGTTTCAGCATTCATCTATTAACACAAACTGCAAAGTTCGTCAAAGATTAGAACTTCGAGATCAAGTCGATGTCGGGAGGAATGTTGGCCTGGAGTAGGAGCCGCAGTGCAGCAATTATGCAGAGTTGGGCCAGTAATTATGCCGCCGGCGATTAACACGCGCCGGACGGCCGGCCGGCGACCGGACGACCGGACGGCGCGGGACTGCCGGATGATGGCCCAAGTTACGGCCCCAGCTGCCTACTCCCGCAGTTTGGGATTGGTCACGATGATTGATTGTCTCTTACTTTCAAGGATTGGCTTCGAGCTTTGTCAGGTTGGATCTTTGGGTGACAAATGGTGAAACGGATTCAGTCACAGTTGTATTGTAGCCATGGTTGAACTTGAAGCTGTATTGTTGATGCATTACATTACTGTTGATTATTATTAACCCAAAAGTGAATTGAAGCGATTGTGTTCGACGACATCAATTACAGAGGCGCCGTTGTGCTGCAAATCCATCAGAGACATTATTGCGTTCTACATATTAATTAATTATGTACAACTTGAAGAGGATTTACCTACCTACCACAGAATGTGAAAATCAAACAGAACATATAAAATGTGCAGATAATATGAGCTACATCCGATACTACTTGCAATTGTGGCGAAAAATTTATCACGTGTTTGATGAGTTAATCGTTTTGTTTGGAACTAATCACATTGCGAATGCAAATGTTGTAGCGTTTGTGATGGTTTTGTGAATTAGCTGGCTGTCTTGTTTTGGCTTTGCTTGTACCAAGGCAGCTTCGTAACCGAACCGCGCAACCCTGTGTACGGATTAAATAATACCTCGTACATATTCATATTGTTTTACACGTACCGACGATGTCGTTCGCCCAGGCGTGTCACTCGAACACTCTCGACTTGCATAACGAAGTATAATAGGCACACGAGTGACAATATGGTCTTTCTCTTGTCCTTATTTGGCAACAAACCCATTGTTTTTCACTCGCTGTCGTTGTACAGGTCTGTCTAATAAGTAACGGCCTAGGTAAAATGGTAGAAGTCGCAAATGTACGACCAAACTCCTTGGCCGCTCACCTGGCTGGCGAGAAACTTCTTTTTCTTTTTCGTGTTTTTTATTGATTGTCACTTTTTTCTCTTCTCTTGACTTTTCTACTCTGAACTAAATGCAATGTAGGTAACTTGATTTTATTTTTACAATATAATTTTATTTTACACCACAAAGCCTTTCAATCAATTAATCTCTCGTAGTGTCGGTGACGTATTTCGATCAGTCGTAGCAAGTGCTACGACACTTGCTACTCGTACAGCAAGTGAAAAACTACTAGCTTTTTTACAAATGCAGACATTTACAGACTATTACATTAAAGTACCCTTTATCATAATACATAATATGTATAACTTACCAAATGATTTTTAAGCTGTGAGCCAGAGATAAATTCCACCAACCAGTCCTTACCAACGTTAACCCAGTGAATATTAATTGTTGAATTGAAAGCCAATATCAACTTCATTATGTTCGTCTGAGTGATCAGTTTCATCCTTTAATTAACTAACAATAACTTTAGTCAAACACAGCAGGCGCGTAAAACAAAAAACCTACGCCTCTAAACTTTTGTTTTCAACGAATAAAATACGATCAATTAAAATGAACTAAATTCTAATCTCTGCGCCTGACAAATTCATTTGTTTTGCGCGCAACATGGCGCCGTCAGCAGTGACGCGCCATTAAAAATGCCAGTCTTATTTTGTCAGGGCCATATCTTACAATCGGCAAAATAGATCGGTTGCCATTATGTGGGGCGGGGCGCGTGCGGGCTCTTAGGGCCGCCAAAATCTTAGAAAACTTCCAAATACGAGTAAATACAACTGTTCTTGTTGGTTGACAGTGAATTTAGAGGATAATATGAGGAGACTTAATCAAAAACTATTTTCACACATACGAAGGGTAATTATGTATAGTAATTTATGTAACAGTATCGTAGTTCATATGGGTGATACCGCTTGATTAAGCTAGTAAATAAGGAAATAAGTAAGTTTCCGTTTACTGTTTACCAAAACTATACATTCAAAATTATCCAAACAGCTTATTATGATGTGGTAAGTTTCCAACAATTTGTTAGTTATCACAAGGATAATAAAATAAAGGACGGACCAATTAATATTTTCATCTATTAGGTAAATATTTATTTATGTATTAATAAAGGTACACCAACAGCATTTATTATTTAGTAGATATTAGTAGGCAATGCAAACAATATAATTACTACCACAATTTACCTGACGATGTAAGCTCAGTTTAATTAACGATTTACACATTATACACGAGAGGATTAACCTCACTTTCAAGTAGGTACACATCATTTTGTATGAAGTAGCCATATTTTATGGTGTTCTCCTGGCATCCCTGGCTCGTAGGACGCGGGGCGAGGGCTGATTTAAAGCAACGAGCCGCGAAGTGAGCACCTGCGCCGTGTCACTGCACTAACAAACAGACTTGTTTAATTCGACCTTATTTATCCTTCGACGCCTCCCACCCCCTCTCCCCCGCCCCGCCCCGGGGGTAATCACCGCAATTCTATCCGCACTAATTGACTATTGTTTAGGAACCCTTTCAGCTCGGAGGCAAAAAATTAGTGATTTAAATCGTCCCGTAATGGTGCTCAGACGCCTTATTGTTCTCCCCCCAGTTCCGGATTACGGAATTTATTTTTTACTCCGTTTGATTGCTACAATACAGTTCAGAAAACCTGGTGTTATGCCTTAATTTGGTTTTATTAATAAATCTCAACATGGATTTTAGATATTTTTTGCCAAACGTATTACAAGTAGACGTTATTATAATATCATACTTGTGGGCATGTGGGCGGCAGGTATGGACAAGACGTTTTCCTGGGTTAAATAAAAGGTTAATGGAATTTTCGCCTAGCAATGTAAACATTATAAAAACGCTCTATATTCTACCAAAAATGTTGTATGAAATAACCATAATACCTATCAATATAACTACTAGAAAAATCTCCGAAAGGAATACATGCCGAGAGTGAGGCGGATTACTCGATAAAACTCGTCTGAGGTCCATTCAGGCCCGGGTCGCGAAACAAGGAAGTTTAACCATTCAGTGCTTCCTTTCCGAGGCGTCAAGCAAACGTCGAGGAAAACAATTAGGGCAACTTCTTCCCGAGAAGGACGCGATAGCGCGTACTATACTGCCGGCTGGGGCGGGCGCACTGAACGGGTTTTATGTCCAATTCAATATCGGCTCTTCTCAGATTTTTTATTTTGTATGTTTTTTCCAATAGATTTTTAAATGATTAATATAAATAATAATTTAAACAATTGCACTCCAATAACATAGATCAGGTTTTATCAAAATATCTATCGCTTCATTACATGGTACTCGTACTACACCAGTGCACCTGCACAGGTTAGGGCGGGCGGACTACCAGTTATAGAGCAGGTTATTAAAATGATGTACAGAACTTTACTGATTGAAATATCAAATTCATAACACATCAGCATTGATGTAATAATTCAAATAACATACCAGTTAATTTAATCCGGTACAAGCCGTACAAGGTAGTTAGTAGATCACGAAGGCGGAACACGAATGTGGCCACGGCCACAGCGCAAATGTAAATGCAAAATTTATTTAATTATCGATTTATTAGAACCGCCACTATAGTAGAGTTTTATGAGTAGGTACACTTAAAACTTTCTTCCTACCTTTACGATTCATGTGTGATCTAACTTCATATAAAACTAGTGATCAGTCCTGCCTATAACTGACTATACCAGTGAAATGTCGAGTGATTTCAACCAGTGAGCTAATTGAAACAATGGCATTGTCACTTGTATCATCTGTTTGGACGGAGCGTGTCGCGGAGGCTCGCCACAATGCTTCTTAATTTGCGCGGCGTACGCGGCACAATGCGCTCGCCACGATTAATTAATTCGGCGCATTAAGTGCCGGTGGCCAGCATTGTCCCGCCGTTGCTCCGCGGAGCCGGGCCTGCGCCCTAATGAACCCTCGCTCACCATTTTCTTCTTTATCATGCGTTTCATCAAAGCTGTGTGAGGGAGTTGTGCGATGCGAGGATGCAGGCGCTACTAGGGTTGCCAGGTCCAAAATCACAAAAGCCGGACTTTGTGCTTCATTTGGCCGGACATTTTACCTTAAAAGCCGGACATGTGACGGGGGGGTGCAATTAGTGTCAGCTCATGAGTTAGTACCTACTATCATCATCGGTTGCTAACCAACATCCTGATGCGTGCGCTTCATATGATTCTGTGCCTTGACTTTCGCCTGGCGCGGCGACCAAATAAAAAGCCTAACAAAAGCCGGACAGGCCGGACAAGGCAATATTTGGCCGGACAAGTCCCTAAAAAGCCAAACATGTCCGGCTAAAGCCGGACGCCTGGCAACCCTAGGCGCTACTGACACATTGTCTATTGATAGTAGTTGAACAAAAAAACTGAGGGTGGCGAGAAAAACAGTGAAGTATTTCCTACTTTTACTTTTTGTATACAAAAACATAACCCTCCTTCTAGCGCAGTCGGGTAAAAACCTTGCTCCACCAAGCGGATCCCTGCTAAACTGCGCTGAGGCAGGGAAGAAAATGAGGTGAAGAATTATTGGATTTTTATCCTGCGGACTGCATTTTGGTCCCACGCAGCTTTAATCTTTAGAACTCTGTTTCGAACTTATCGGAGCTGTAAAATTTTGAATGAATTTTTCAGCGGTTAAGATACGGGTACATCAAGTAAATAAGATTGGAAATTGCACGCCCCGGGCGCGGCCATAACTCCGGATCCGAGATCGGGTCATAAATCATTACCGTCCTGATGCAAGTTTGAGTGGCGATGCCGCGGGAGCCGATACTAAAATAAGCGCACCGCTGAATATACTATGAGTGCTGCAAACAATGCTGTTATTGTTTTGCGCGGCAAAAACTACTAGATACAAGATAGGGCGGCGATGATTCACTCGGGCGGGCGGCGGCGGCGGGCGCGTCCGGCGACTCGTTCGCGACGCAAATTTCAATAAATTCTAATATCGTACATTTTGCTCGAGCACATACTTCCATTCTAACTCGTAAAACGTTGAAAATATGTAGCGGAAATTTTGCGAATATTTCAAACGGCAGAAGTTAACTTGGAGGTAACAGTTACACATTGCCATTCGATTTTGATAGTATTAAAATTTGACGGCGTTTCTCTCTATTCTATTCCAATAGTTTTCAATTGTTACGACAATTCTTTAACTCTTTTTACTCTCTACGTTTTTATCACCAACACCTTCGAGTGCTTAATTTCTGTGGCACCTGACAGTATGTATAATGCTCCTAGTCTTTGTAGAACTTACAATTGAAGTGTAGTTCTCTCTTACACTTGAAGTGTAGTTCTCGTTCCCACCACTGTAACTCCTGTGAAGCCAGGATCTACAGCTTGACCGCCAATAAAAACCCAACCAGTGAAGGTCGAGTTTGTCCCGGGGGAAAGTTAAACTGTCATTGCACCCGCAACGAAATTAATCTGAAGAACATAAGAGGAGTTCGAAGTTAAGGTTTGACTTCCCTCCAAGATTTAGAAACCTTTTGAGATACAAAGTACGAGCCGGAAGACGTAGTGTGGGCAGGCCTCCCACTAGGTGGACCGACGATCTGGTGAAGATTTCGGAAGGTGCCTGGATGCGGGCGGCGCAGGACCGGTCTTTGTGGAAAATCTTAGGGGAGGCCTTTGTCCAGCAGTGGACTTCTTTCGGCTGAAACGAACGTAGTTACAAAGTCTGTTGATACTTACACTTGACCCTGAAGTGCAGCTCGTTGGAGACGGTCTCGCCCTCGGCGTTGAGCGCGGAGCAGGCGTAGCGGCCGGAGCTGTGCCGCGTGACCTTCTGCAGCACGAGGCTCTGGTTGCTGTGGAACACGCGCGCCGTCGCGTTGTGCGCCAGCGGCCGGTCCTGCCAGAATCAACATGGTGCTTTATTAAAACGCCGCACTTGATGCTATGTAGGTACAATAGCCAACAATTGTTTGGTGACATGTGTCACGACCACTAGACTCCAATGGTTCGCCGGGAGTATAGTGGTCTAATGCCCGTTTTCACCATCAATCCCTAATTTTTAAGAAACCCCTATGAAAACCAAATTCCTGATAATAATATGTGTTACCATAGGGGTCACTTAAAAATTAGGGATTGATGGTGAAAATGGGCATAAGAATCCTTCTGGCATGGCTTAACAGTTAAGTCTATATGGTATAGCAGTTATAGCGCTGTCAATGATTAGGATATGCTACGCTATGAGGAATGGATCGATTTGTTCTAGAATAATAACTGGAAGGGACTAAAGTAGTATTTTTCTTGTGTACCTTCGGTTATATTTATAGTTCTATTGTCAAGGTAAATAAACTCTATTCAAAGGCAATTTGAACAATAAACACCAATTTCTAAAACACTGTTTTGTGATCAAACAATATCTTTGATGTGGCTGTAATCTCATCAAGATATTTATTGAAAGTTTATTCTGCGACCACATTGTTAGTCAGCACTAGAGGAAAATCGTTAACAATATTGCCTTTAAAATTGCATCGACAGAGAGACCGCACCGTTTAATTGAAATTATGTTGCAAAAATGTGTTTCTCTTGGTAAGCTGGTACCTATTTATCCTTCTCAACATCATTATAATATCAAAAACACATAAGTAGTACAAAGGACCATAGACAACTACTTGTTATTATTCTAAAAGTATGATCAACATTGTCCATTATTATAATACACGTCTAACCGTTAAACGGACTTCTTTCGATCGATCTTCAATTTTTCACACATTCAAAAGCTCTATCTTAATAATCCCTTTTATATTCTATGATCCACGTCCTAAATCCGTCGGTAGGTAAAGGAAAACAAATGAGATCACTTTTTATCTCTAGCCTCGTCCCAATTTGTCCGATTGTAATGCGGCCGTAATGAGATGTAAACACTCGAGTACCTGGCCTGCGCGATTAGGGCGCTCGGACAAAGACTAGCGCCGCCCCCGCGACTCCCGCGAGCCCTCACAAAGCCACTCGTCGTTTTCGAGGACTGATTATTCCTTGTTTCTGACAAAATGACGTCTTATTGTCATATAATAGGCATGTATTTGGTTCGGGACAGGATTCTGTGTGTAAATAGTTTCTTGTTTAGTCTGACTTTTGGTACCGTATATTTATTTTAGTATGTGAATATCGGGTAACTTAGGTTTCATTATATTACATTATTATAATACTTCAGTGAAACTAAATTGTAAAGTTTTTCTTTTAAGATAATCATGATGTTTGTATACTTAGATTTACGAGTATGAAGGCAATTTAAATACACTGACTAATTAAGGGTTATAATGATACTAAATAAAGTTCACCAAAATAATTAGCCATAAACAGAAAGGGAGATTTGTTAAAAATCTAATTCCGGAGCATGCAACCGTGCAGCAGACGCAAGAAGGCTGCGCGCACGTCTGCCAAATCTAATTCCTCTAATGAAGTCCGGCCGCCGCAAACAAAAGTGTTTGTCGATGACGGCGCTCCGCTGGAGGAAATTAAAAAACACATTCCGGGTGAGGGATGTGCTGAATTTGGGACTTTTCCGGTTAATAGCCACCTGCACCGAAACCTTTATTGCAAACATTCACGGGAGTTTTAGCTTTCCCTCGTAGCTGGTGCATACAAATGTATTTATTTCATTATTTAGTTGTTCGTAATCCAACTCGCGTGTAGGTAAATTGTTATCCGAATTTTTATTTTTATAAATTGTTTTATCAACCTACAGCCCTGGGTAGATGTCAGACACTTTATATCAAAGACGAAGCATGAAATTGTCTATCTTTTCGGACAATTAGGTCTAAAGGAAATATACAAAAAGGACGAACAAAAGACTCATACAAATTAGATCTAAAATCAATATTAGTAAGTTTCCGGGAAATTGGTACAAAAGGTGGATTTCAATTCAGAAATTTCTAGGTAAAGGCGATTATTTTGGCCAACATTTGAAAAATGTGGTAACAAAAGAATATTTGTAATGCATAAAATGTATTGGGCGAAATTGGTAACGAAATGGGTTTATTTCTCTTTCTTTGTACTTTTGAGACATTTATAATAATAAAAAAAATCCTAACACTATGAAAGCATGATTACAATCTCAAAACCCATTTAGTAATTTCCGAGAAAATACTTTCTTCAACCCAAAAAAGTAATCGCTCATTGTGATAACGACATTGGTCTTGATGGCAGTTATTTCAATTAATTGAAGGTTACTCTGATGTTAACAATATAAAGAAGAATAACAATACTATTGTAGTAATGTGCGGACATAATCTTATACAAAACAATAACTGTAGAGTTGTTCGCAAGGCTCGCTATCGCCGCGGCCGATCCGTCTTGGGCAGGTGAGGTGGACGTTTCGTTACCAGGGCGCATTAGCCAGCCTTACTACTTTTATAACACTCTTTCAACTGTACAAAAATCGTTCTCTTCGGTTAGCTAAGTCCTGGAAATGTACGGCAGTTTAATTGTGAACGTGGAAAATATTTCTTGAACATTTTAACAATATTTCAGAACCATGTGACGTATGAAGTACGAAAAAGTGAGTTGAAGGTCTCACTCAACTCACAGGTTCTGGGTCCCCAATTCCCCATTTTAGGGAGCTTGAGACTAACGCAGGAAATCGTCTATGTCTGTTCATAAAGTCTGACCCTGGTTGTGATCGCCATTGTTACACTACATCATCCCACACTAGCGGAAGAAATTCTCAACAACAAACGGTAACACAAATCATCTTCATTACGTTTTCAGTACGTAGGTATCTAATAAATATCTCTCCGTTTCCCTTTCAACCCTTACAAAATTACACTAATTACTTCACAAAAGGCTGGTCTATTCCACCCCGGCGCTAAACGTATAACATTACGCTCCATTATTTTATCTCGGCTCCATTAGAGTGTTCATCCGGATGGAAATTAAGTTTTTACATCTGTATCTTTTTGTCTGTCTGTANCATTGAATTCACGCAACAAACAATAGTTCATTCTTGTAAGTTGTAGTTGATGAAATTTCATTTCATAATATTTATTAATAATTCAAAGCAAAAAAGGCTTATTACATCTGAATTGTCAAAAAATGACAGCTGTCAGAATTCCGTCGAATTAAAAATCGGACTATAGCAAATACTTAATGTATGCCACTGTCTCAATATTACGTTTAATTTTGCGGTTTCATTGACAAAAAGAAGTAAATACGTACCTACATGATGTACGAGTACCAGTATTATTTGGTCAGGTCTGGTTAGAGCGGAAATGATATTTTATGGAGTGAGCTTACTAAGTGAGCTTTCTACTGTGGGTCGGAGGGATACCTGCCTACGTGTATTCTCTTTCGTAATTTTGTTGTCCCGTAATAGCATTAAATCTGATGTTTTGGTCCGAGCAACTTCGATAATAATGGTGCCATTAATTAGTGGGCGTTCATTAAGTGGGATAGAAGGCTGTTGGCTGTGGGAGGCGTGGGTCATAATATTATGACGGCTATTTTCACAAGAGACTAAGTGTAGAAAATGCATAAATAGTATTAGCAGTTAGGCAGTCATTTAATCATTTGATTAAGAGTTTTCAAAGGCAATTAGAATTCTAAAAGGATACTTTTTTTTAGTGCAAATTTTTTACACAAGTGATTTCATATACGTATCTAAAATGTTACTACTACCTTACTACCAATGCCCCAAACAATAATGTAATCACGTGAGTTGATGTCAACTGCACGATAAGTTTTTATTGCAAGTGTAAACACGGCTTAACAGCTGCTCCAGCTGGTATCTGGATCCTATTAGCAGCTAAACAAAGCGGGTGTAAATCGAAACTGCTGGAACGAGCCGCTATCCGCGATCTAAAGTAGGTGACGGCTAATGATATAACATTCAATTCCTAGCACAATAGTTGGGAGTACACGCCAAGTAAGCGTTACGCCTCGTTGGAAGGGAATACGATTTTAGAAATTTACAAAATTATAAGTCAAGATAAAACTTTATTTAGGTGAAAATAATATTATATACTCGTATATTGATTTGAATTATTTCCTTCGCCCACGCTTTCAAACTGATTTTATAATCCAAACTAATAACTTCCAGCGAAAATTCAACAGTGCTCAAACCACACACATGTTTTGACCTTTCACTCATATTGGTTATACAGGGTGGCCAAAACAGTGAGGTCTAAAAGAAAAATTTATATTTCTTACATCAAGGTGTATCTAAATCATCCCCATGTGTATGATACGATTTTTCTTAGTTTATGAGATAGAGTTAACTTTGTGATATTTTAAA
Source organism: Ostrinia furnacalis (assembly GCF_004193835.3). Classification (NCBI taxonomy): domain Eukaryota; kingdom Metazoa; phylum Arthropoda; class Insecta; order Lepidoptera; family Crambidae; genus Ostrinia; species Ostrinia furnacalis. Next base: position 91,222 of record NW_021132742.1, read on the forward strand.
ATTCTATGACCTTAGTAGGCTTTAAAAAATTTTATCTTTTTTTTTGGGTTGACTTTTCTCAATTTTTTTTTTACAGATTTGTTATTAATTGCAGATATTTGAAAAAAAAAAATCACCTTCCTATCTTTGATGCAAGATACAAAAGTTTTGCTAGAAACATTAAAATTATGCTTTTAGGTTTTCGGTCGAAACCACTTCTTTTTTTACTTAAACTTTTAAGTTGAAAATTTTATAGTGTGTATCTTTACACATGGGGGTTATTTAGATACACCTTGATGTAAGGAATCTAAATTTTTTTTAGACCGCACTGTTTTGGCCACCCTGTATTTGTCTCGTCAAAGATCTTACTTGTTCAACTTATTTGTGTCCATCCCAGGTTCAAAGAAAGAGTATGTTTTAGCTTGTTTAATGTATTATTCACCCGACGGGTCTCGTTAAAAAAGGTCACTAATTGTCGGGCTCGCCTGTCCTAATGAGACGTCACTAGATTACAGGGGTACGGCAAACAGCGGGTTGTTAGCGATGATCCATCGTTGTGGTGGTGATTGGACTTTTTGGGGGCTATATTTGTCAAAGGGGAAATTACATTTGCCATTTTAGTATATAGTGACATTTAGGTATTACGCTATTTATACTAAACAAAATGCAGCTAGCTATGTCAAGTCAAGGACTTTACCAATTCATGTAAGCGCTACACAAACAGACATGCCAAACGAGAGCGCCTGAACACTCGGCGACACTTAGAGCTAAACCAATTTCACGAGTTTGCTCCCTAAATTGACTCTCAAGGAGCACTTCCATAGACACGATTTCTGATACTGCAGTCTCCGCAGTTATTTCTGTTATGAGGCGCAGCACTAGCGGCCGGCAGGTGCGACGGCGGGCGATTTTCTCATCGACACAACGGAAGCGCCCGAACCTTGATCACGGAATCAATCCCGCATGAAAGGAGTGCGAGTGATTCAATCAGGGATGTCCATTATGAGCAGGACGAGTTTCATCGCGCACAATCTCGCGGCTGATCGCGAGCCTCCCCCACGCCCACCTCGGGAAATAGCTCCCATTAAGGAATAAAGAGAGAGAATTTTCCACCTGATAACACTGTTTGCTTATGTTCTCAGAGAGAATCCACGCGCCCCTGTTATTCGATTCAATACGAGTATTTCTTTGTACGCGCGTCTCACTTGAAACAGTAGTTCGTGAAATCATTATTTTCGCAGGTAGTTTCCCTCGAACTTACGCTCCGCGAAAATAACTTTCCGCGAAAGATTATGAGAGAAAAATGCAAGCGTTCCCGTGATAAGTGTCGCGCCGTTTATGGCGACATTCAATTATGAGCCGCTCCTGAGCGCTGCTGCATTATTTTTTCTAAAATTCGCGTTACAATTTCATGGTAACAAGGAATAGGTGAGTTTTAAAGTGGCTTTCCATTAATACTGAATACGGGCGACAGCGGCAGGTTTAATATTTGGATTATTAGATAAGTTCCTCCGTTCCGCGAAAGCCAATTACGACTACTGTCATAGCAATTTAGATTAAATTTGGTGTAGTATCATCTAGCCCGAAATTGGAATTATCCCAATGTATCGAGAGTGGCTTTTATGTACATTAGAGTTCGCTTCGCGCGTGCCGTTGCTCCCGCGGCCGCGCCTGACGTTTGCTTTGCTTCATTGTTCCTCGCGGGCGGCGGCAATTATAATCCGCACATTAATAATATCATTAGTGTAACGATTCCTCACCGGACGTAGGTATATCGGCAATAGGAGACCATTCAATTCAAATCAGCATACAATATACACAGACATACTGCGAGTAAAACAAATCTAAAACAAATTCACTGGTGTAGGTAGGTAAGCATTGTTAGGGTATTCGTAAGTGAGGGATTTGAAACATGATTTGGAGTAATAAAATATGATTTTGCATTAGGCGGTGCGCCGGCAGCTGCCCGCCAGTCGTCTCGGCTGAGTAATCGTCCAGATTATAATATATAAATTTGGGTTTACGATGAGCCCGCGCGATTTATAAGGCGTCTTATTATTTTGACAGCTCATTCGTGGCGGGATGCGTGGGCCTAATTGATTGCAGTAATTTGAAATTTGCTAAGCAACAATACGCGCGCGCGCCGCGTAATGGAAATATTAAATATGGACATCAATTTTGATAATTGTGTGGGATCCCTCGGGTGGCTTGTCATCTTCACGTATCGTTTCTATAATGCGCTAGGGGTATAGGAGACATTTGTTGTGCTTAATGTATCGTAAACAGGTAAAATAATAGGCGTGCCTACATCACCGAGTAAATAATAAACTTGCACTTTTTGCTACATTACTATTCCTACTTACTGGTAATATAAGAACTTAAGCAAAAATCAATAGAATTCTTTGAGATTTTCTTAATAACAAAAAAAAGTATTTACTTGAGACGATTTTAATTTAAACATGTGTTTAAATTAAAATCTCTATATCCGGTTCTAAGTAGATTTTAGGGATCACTTGACAACGAAAAAGTAACTACTGTATTGTATTTACCTGCGTAAGTGTAATATTAAAATATTTTGTACCTCGTATTTTACAGCAAATGTCAAAATATTTACCTACCTTTCATAAGGTTATTTAAAAGTTGCAAATAACGACACGTCTCGTAAATTTCACCCCGTCAGCGCTATCATAAAATAAATAATATCGTTATCTGTCCATACATCATTATTGATATGGACAAATAACTGGAGCTATAACATTATCGGCCACAAACGCCATCCATCAGCATCGGCACAATGCGCTACGTCGAGCGTTACGCGCGATTCAGCGCGTCCGCGCTATTTACCCCACTGTGGATTAAAGCAAGTGCCTGTTAATTATATTTAATGAGCTATTTCGTATGAAATATACGCAAAATACTCGTTTATTTAAAAATTTAAGGGATAAAATGCTAAACATAGATTTAAATTTTAATGGTTGATATGCATATTATTCGAGCCAAAAAGTTTAAATTTTTAAAATGAAATCATGCCAATCGGTCTCGTAAGCTTATGTGCTAAAATCAATATAAACATCAATAAACTGGCCCTTTCCCCACTACTGTTATTTAATAGCGAAGGTGTTTAACGTGTCCCCAATAAAATGTCGTCTCCCGCGGAATTCCAGGAAAATATCCTCTGAACAAGCGCCGTCAAGTACACTAACGAGTGCTTTATTACGTATTATTACTCTTTTATGTCCGCAATAACGAGTGATAAGTGATAAGAAGGAAAACGGGCCGTATCTTATTTGAGGGCTCATCTTCCCTTACGACGCTGAGGCGCGGGCTCTTTTGATGGAACAAACAACATTCTAGTTTGTGGAGATGATTGCGATGTACGTGTTTCACAATCATACGATTGTAATAGATAGATACTTTCCATTGTTCCAGAAAAAATTTACAAACGAATATTTAAAAAAATACGTAAAAAGCGTTTGATACAAATCACGATCATTTTTATTATTTCATCGAATTAATTAATACTCAGAATGAAGTTTATCTAAAAAAAACATTCGTTCGTTTAATTTGATGTACAACACCATGTATGAGCTGTGCCTCAGCTGTGTGTAAAAAATATAGGGAAATATCAAAAGAAGATTCTGTAAACCAGTTTAAAATTCCCAGGAATTGGCTTAATTTTGTGAATACTTGAACAGACGCCATGGAAGCCGCAGCCCCCGGGGCGCCGCGGGCGACGCCGGAGCGCGAACTAGGCGTAATTTCCCACGGCTCGGCCAGAGTGCGCCACACACGCTTCTTCATACAACCAGTTTGGAAAATGTATGGATAAATACTTTATTGACGAATTAAATTACTTCGTATTTGTTTCAAGTTCGACCAATCACTTTTGAAGTTGGACTATTGGAATACCTAACATGTTTTGTTGCTTATAATTATGTTTCTATTACTCAGCTAATACCTACTAAGTTAGCAGCCGTCTTGGAGTCCTAATTTTGTATTTTTAAAGATTTTACACGGCCACCTTCCGTGTTTAACCATGTAAGAACACCGTGACACATATGTACTTCAAAAAGATTATGAAAATCTTATTAAAANTTTGTGGAGATGATTGCGATGTACGTGTTTCACAATCATAAGACCGTCAGTATCAGATAGATACCTACTCTCATTCTCATTGTACACCCCATCGTTTCAGCCAAATGATGAATCATGAATGATTAGGGATTGATAAAAATCACTATAATTTTTATTATTTCATCGAATCAATAATTAAAACTCAGAATAAAGGTTATCTAAAAAAACATTCGTTTGCTTATTGGTACGAGCACAGCATGTATGAGTTGTACTTGTGCCTCAGCTGTGTGTAAAAAAGATAGGGAGATATCAAAAGAAGATTCTGTAAACCAGTTTAAAATTCCCAGGAATTGGCTTAACTTTGTGAATACTTGAACAGACGCCATGGAAGCCGCAGCCCCCGGGGCGCCGCGGGCGACGCCGGAGCGCGAACTAGGCGTAATTTCCCACGGCTCGGCCACAGCGCGCCACATACGCTTATTCACACATACTTTGTTTAATGACGAATTAATTACTTTGTACTTGTTTCCTATGGCTGAAATGATGATGATGATGTTTCAAGTTCAAACAATCACTTTTGAAGTTGAACTATTGGAATACCGAACATGTTTTGTTGCTAACAATTATGTTTCTATTACTCAGCTAATACTAAGTTAGCAGCCATCTTGGAGTCCTAATTTTGTTTTTTTTAAGATTTTACACTGCACCTTCCGTGTTAAACCATGTAAGAACACCGTGACACTTATGTACTTCAAAAAGATTATGAAAATCTTATTAAAAACAATCCTTTCCAAAGTTCTAATTAAAAACTGCAGTGCAATAGTAAAGTTCACCTCCCTTTGTAGTATATCAGTTCAACTCCAGTTAATTTGTACATATTTTACGAAGTTCGCTTCTTAGAGCACAGCTTAATTAAACTTTTCTAAGTTGTCTGGTTTCAAAGCACAATTCCAGTAGAAATATGACTTTCATTCTCGTTCCAAACGCTGGAGAACTTGCCTTATTAAGGGTACAGCGCACCAAGAAAAGCTGTTTGTGAAAATTTGACAGCTACAGATAATGAATGATGCACCAGTGGCCTGGTTCCTGTAATTCGAACAAGTTTTTCCTNATTTTCCTAACTTTCGAATTTGTTTATCTCACCCGGAAATAATTGAGATTGAGAACGTCTGGCACAATTAGCCTAGGCGCAGATCATCGATTTTTCGTCGGCCGATAGTTTAGTCGGGCAGTTGATCAGTATGGGCATTGGGCATGTATGGAAGTGCGCACATTACACCGATTTGATCATACTGCTTACCTGTGTTTCACAAATAAATTATTTGAATTTGAATTTGAATTTGATTTGGCCGATTCTTCATAAAAAAATTGGTAAGTTAAAAAGATTATGAGACATGTAAAGGCTCCTTAAGATAAAATATTTGACGATTTGTAAGTAGGTACTATTTATTAGTCTAAACAAATAAAAAAAAATTGACTTTGACTTTGATTAAAATCGGGCCCACTAAAAATCGGTGGTCTGCGCCTAGTCTTAATAATAATTTTAGTGTAAAATAATCATATTCATTCATAAATATGGGTATTACAGGATGTCACATACAAAAATATGTATTAGCATTGCAAAAACTTAGCATTAATAATTGATATTAGCATTGCAAAAACTTAGGCGCTTAGAACGTCCATCATAATTCATACGTGAACATGTTTTTATGATTCGGCGAACTACGGCTCTATAACTCACCCCGACGTCGGAGCCTAAAACATCAAGTGTAAATTAAATCCCACTCACGTGGCGATAATAAGTACACTCTCTTCCACGTGTTAGTTAATGCGTACATTAATATTACATATCCCGTCCCCCGACCCTCTTAGCGATGACCGCCATTACCCGCCCGAAAATAACGTCAATTAAAATTTATAATGCGTATGCGCCTATTTGAGTAATTCATGTCATAATAATTTACGATCTCCTCTGTAATCTAGGGGACGCAATTCTTTTATGCCTACGAAGAAAACATCGTAGTGTGACTTACGGGGGATAATATTAATTCACATCATAACTTTTCCTCTATTATTATTTTTTCCGTGCTAGGAAAATTAATCTATGTCTGAAGTGCACATTATTTTCATTTTATTAATTAATGAAGATATTATCCGTAATCAGAAATTGTATTTGTAGTAAGAACAAAGAAAAGCCGCTATCTCGCAAAACGAGTTGTCGTGCGGCGCGGCGGGCGGCGGGCGGCGGGCGGCGGGCGGCGGCATCGTGCGGATTCGTGCGGCCGGCGGGCGCCGCCGCCGCCGAGCACATAACCGCCGCCGAAAATAACATCAATTAAAATTTATAATGCTTACATAAAAATCCCGGCGCGTAAACCCGCTCGTTTCCCAAACGAGCGCAGTAAATTTTAGCACTTTAATTCGGCCGTATCGCCGGACGGCGGCCATTTTTCAAAAACAATCACGTATAAAACAATGACGCGTGTCGTCGCGAGCCAAACAAATGGGCGCGCTTAAACTGCGGACAAAAGTAACGCAAATATTATTGGACGTTCCGACAACGGCCAGGTGTTCAAACGCCGTCAAACGGCCCGCTGTGTGCGGCCGCATTCCGCAACGGCTAACATCTCATCAAAGTAATATCACCAGGTTTTTGTTGCAATATACTAACGGAAATTGGAGCGAAAAATTGGGTACATCCGTCAACGGGACTCGTCGGGAAAGCAGAATGGAAATGACGTAATAAATATGCACGCCGCATGCGTCTCACGCATCAACGTCATTCAGACAAAACGAAACGTCAGGAGCGATCGTGTCGCTTGAAACAAGTCCGCGGCGGGTAAGTGGGTCGACCTGCGAACAACAAAAACGTGGAAACAATACAGAAAAAAAAATCGGTTAAGCGCGAGTCGACCCACGTTATGTAGAGTTCATATAATCATCAAATCGATACAGCACCGTAACACAAAACCGTAATCTGAGTCTGCTGGTAGGCATTTATTTGAAAGTTATTGTAGAATATCATGACGAAGAATAATAAATAGAGACAAAGATGTATGATTTGCAACTATTTTTCCTTAGTTTAGATCTTGATTCTATTTTAAAAGTTGAAAGCAAAATTAAATAGGGATTTTTTTCTCACATAGCTGTTCCCCATCAAACAAACAAATTGGTTGATATCAGCCCTGTTTGGAGTCGCTAAGTGCTGGCCCCTAACGCGACATGAGCGAAGGCGGGCGGTGATGCGTCGCGATCCGTGTAACAACGCGCGACTGATTGCCCCTGAAAGGGTGCGCCGCCGCAAAAAGGAAAATAAAAACAACCCGCACTGCTGATTAAAACGCGACAGCACAAAGCGATTATCGGACCGTACCACCGTCTATTACTTTATGCCCTATTGTTTTTCCCGAGGATTAATTTGTTACAGTAAATCTTTTGTTGATGGAATTCAATTTTGATTTTTCGTTAACCGATTATCGCGCAGCCTGCCTGTCGGGTTAAAAGCTCGGGACGGCACAATACACGTGTATATCTTGTCGCGTGTTTAATTTTAAAAGCGAATGCCTTTTTGTTAAGCTGAAAAGGTCAGCGTGTTACTTTGTTCGGGAGCAAATGGATCAATTGCTGTAAAAATGTGACATTTCAGCGATGAATGAATTGAATAAGATAATGTGTTTACCTATGTCAATTGATAACCTAGGTATATTTATTCAACTACACAAAATACTGCCATTCAACGTGTGTTTCTTTCCCATTTAGCACATAAAAATAAGTATTAATACAATTTTAAGCCCTTCGTAGAGGCTTCTCTGTGTTCTGAAAACCGTGAAAATTCCGGTCCGTGGACTATACATATACACTATATTGTAATAAAAGTATTATGTATGTATTCCAAGCGGTTGCAGGAGACCACGTAACAATAGATTTCTACCGTCTCGATTGGCGGGGTTTTGAAGGTATAAATAGTTATTATACTCACGTCGTGCAGCCAGGACAGCTTGCGGACGGCGGGGTTGGCGCGCACGTGGCACTCGAAGTACACGTCGTCGCCCTCCTTGATGTCGCCCTCCGCCAGCGAGCTGCCCAGCCGCAGCCACACCACCGGCGGGTCTGTGGGAATACCAGTCTAAGGCCTTGTCCAGGAGGGCGAATCCACCGCGAAGGCGAGCTTATGTATGACGCGATTTACGAGCGAATTTACAACTCGCGCGTGTCTTGTGGACGTAATGTATTGGCTGCTAGTAACTCGCCAACGCGCGTATGATTCACCGCGTGTAGGATTCGCGACGAATTCGCCCGTCTGGACAAGGCCTAATTTCTTTTGCTTGGTCTATTATGCGGCTTTCCTTGAAGAAAAGCGTGCTCATCATTTGCACGAAAGCATACTTTTATTGGGCAAGTGCTCATTAGTAGCACGTGTGTCGTAACATTGCTAGTATTGCGCATGCTTATTTTGAGCATGCTTAAAAATCAACCGACGTTTGATTTTCGAGCATGTTACCCGGAGGGGGAAAGGGGAGGAAGGATAAACAGGGCTAGGACGCGTAGAACTTTTCTCAGTAGGTAAATAAATTAATATTATGGATTATTACCTTTATTTATCAACCCTGACATGGAATCCATTAGCAGCCTTTACTTCAGTTATATTTAGTTTTATCCATCCGTAGTAATAGATTAACCAACTTCACAGCTTAAAGCTTTGATCATAATAAATTAATGATGTAGGTGTTTATTAGAGTTCACGTTACATTAGTCAGTATTTGAGCAAATTCACTAGACCTAATTACTATACTCGTACCTTGTTCAAAATTATAGATGAACTACGGAGTTATCTAAAATGTATTTGAACTTTCGGCAACTTCGTGATTAGCAGAACCTACTAATTTCAGCCGAGTGTTTGTTGACGATGTACGATTCCCGGATATTTCCAGTTAGGATCGGGAGAGGGTAATTGACATCTGGAATATTTGTGTGATTTGAAGTATTTAATTAGTTATTAACAAGTAAAACCGTCTCTAGTCTACTTGGTCGATCGGCTGTCAGTGAGTTTCAGATTTGTATATTTGTTGGTACATAGGTAAATAACTGTCGTTGAAACAATGCACTCACAGACGACGCTGATGGTCCACGAGGTCTCGAGCGAGAGCGAGGTGACGTTGGGGTTGTCGGCGCGGCACGTGATGGGCGTCCCGTCGTCGGCAGCGTCGGCACCAAGCTCACACGTTCGCCGTCAGGTTGCTAACTTGCTAGGGTATAGCCACATGCACTCACAGACGACGCTGATGGTCCACGAGGTCTGGAGCGAGAGCGAGGTGACGTTGGGGTTGTCGGCGCGGCACGTGATGGGCGTCCCGTCGTCGGCAGCGTCGGCACCAAGCTCACACGCTCGCCGTCAGGTTGCTAGGGTATAGCCACATGCACTCACAGACGACGCTGATGGTCCACGAGGTCTCGAGCGAGAGCGAGGTGACGTTGGGGTTGTCGGCGCGGCACGTGATGGGCTTCCCGTCGTCGTCCAGCGTCGGCACGAAGCTCAGCACGCTCACCGTCAGGTTGTTTCTGTGCTCTTCCTGTACACAATAAAGTTTGTTATTATTACATGCTAATTAATTCTTAAAATCTAGATGCGAAACGCCAGCTGCTTGGGAAAATATTGCAATATTCGAGCTTTCAAAAAGCTAATGAGCACAAAGATTAGTCAGCAGTGATGTGGCTTAATTTAACGCACCGATATTGTTTCGTCCGCAAACGCAAACGCGTGCGCCACAAGCTTGTCGGCCGGGCGGGTGAGCGCGCATTGATTGTCACTATTAATTAAATCGATTGTTCCTGCCCCGGCGGCGCTGGCTCCTGTGAGCGGCCGAGATTAATGGCGGACGAAGGAAAGGGCAGAAGGTTTGCTTATGAAATAACAATTCTTTATCATGCTATAATACTTATTATGAATATTGGTAATCCATGACCATAAACGTGCACAGTTTGGTTTCATTATTTGATAGTCGAGATATAAATAAATTTTAATTGGAAGTTTCACTATCGCGGATGTTTACTTTACATACATAATTAACTAGTTTTTACGAAAGGAACACTCAGCGTATGTCTCACACTCTTTGATCACGATCAATCAACGATATATTATTATTATGTCAGATGCCGGCAAATTATGGCTACCGGGATCGTCCGGGTATTGGAGACATCGGTCTTCAAATAGGCTTTGTGCCTGAGTTCACCGCGCCTGTGTCTATTGTGCCGGCGCCCGCAGGTGCCGGCCGGCTGTTTGCGCCGTGCGTCATGGCTCATGGCACACTCGACGCCTCCTAATGCCTTTTGATCGCCATCGGAGGCAAACACAGGGCTCGAATATCCAATCGGCAGGTGGGCCTACGGCTCTACAATAGGGAAGAAGCTATTACAAGGAGCTATTGAACTGTAATGGTTTGATTTGAGAGGTATTGAATCCGAGATAGTTAAGACTGAAAACGATCATTACACTAACATTGACTGCTGTAGACCGGTAAGTAAACCACAGGCCGTCATAAGTGCGACTCCGTTGTTCGACAATCTACGCCAATATTGAGATCTAAACAATCAGTGCCCCGCCGGCTTTAGCCACGCGCTATACCGCCCGGCATGCACGAAACCTATAAATTCAATCAGTATTTTATTCGAACGACAAATCTTTTCTCGTACCTACTCGCTCGCTCTCAGCTTACCAAAATGCTGAATGTGTAGCACTTTTTTCTGAGCGCGGATTTTAACAAATCTTATAAAGCCGAAACGTTTGCAAAGGATTAACGGGTTGGGCTAAAAGCGAGGAACATCGGATTTGTCAGCGCTAATATCAATAATGCAGCGATTATATCGCTTTGTGCTGCTTTTCTTTTTGGTGCTTCGCGATAAAATATTAATAAAGCTCGTGTTTTTCATTTCAATATCGATACACCGCTGTTTCTCGGAAGCTGTTAAAGCATAAACAAATTAGGACGATTTATTATTAAAACACTCTTAAAACATTGGAGAAATCTGTTGAGATGTTGATATTAGCCTCATTAAAAATAATTGGATATGATCTTAATTCTTTTAAATTAATTAATATTCTAGATTATTATTTTAGGTATTTTGTAATAATTTTTAAGGTAAGTAGAAATGTCTCCTCAGTTTTGTGAGATGTGATCAATGATCATGTGTGTGCATTCAATCATACCGCGGTAGTGGTGTAAATAAGAAGGACATTTACATTTTAAAGAATAATTCTGTTTTCAAAAATATAGCTTTACATTATTATTACAGTTTTTTTGCATCGAAAGCAAACATAATGTTTTGGTAGGGCTTAAATTCTGGACACGTGGAAAGCATTTTCCATCAATAGGTACAGCGAATTCCATTTGGGTCAGGATTATTTTTGTTAGTCCTTAGTTATTTATATAAAAGTTTTCCTTCCGAGAATGGGGAGATACTTATTTTTTTGTGAACTTCGAACAATATTTGGTTCAATGGCCGATTGTTATCATTACTATGTTTGAAAATAAAATTGCGCCAAAAACCTCATTTAAGGGAATAACTATGCATTTGCATCTATTAAACCATATTAATAACAATGAGCACTAACGGTCCAAATGGTTGCTTCATTCGTACTTATTTGATCACGCGTCCGCAATAAATAGAGTCACGTCGCATCTGGGCCCGATCGCCAGTGGACACTATTAGTTACTGTTGTCCATTGGAACAAATGTGTACTAATTCTGGATTTAGAACTGTAAGCTATGTTGTTTTCATTAGTTACAGGCAACATTCTCTATGAAACATCTCGCGTGTAACTCAAGCAGGCTTGTTATTGTTTGGTTTGTAACTTTGTAGTGTGCGTATCAGTGTATAAAAACAATGAAAAGTTAAGAATCCCATCATCGCATCCTTGTCGCTGTGGTCGTCGCGTGTTGTTCTGACTTGCAATGATCATTTAATCATTCGTCAAAGGTCGCGGTCCGCGTCACGCGCCCGCAATAAATCGCGCCCGGCACGTAGCGTCCGTGGATGTGTGCTCTTTATATATCTCATGCATTTTTACTTATTGTGTTTCCCCAAGGTTATTGATAATTCTAAATAATAAGATCATTCGAATATGATAAAAAATACAAAATTATTTTGCGAACTGGAACATAACACGGAAATTGAGATAACCAAGTAAATACCTAACGAGTTCATGCTCTGGATCCGTCACTGAATAAATTATGCACATGCATGCTGTCTAAATCGTGTACCTTTTATACCTACTCCGCTTCCTTAAACCTAGGAAAACTAGAGCTGCCTGAATCTCGCGTTCCGGGCATGCGCCACTTCTAGTACAGAAGTGCGGCGCATAAATTGGCAAAAATCTTAATCACGGCTGAGTCGGCGCCGGGGCTGGCGGCCGGCCAGCGCGGCCTATTACGCGATGGACCAACGCATGCTGGGCTAGATGCTTATTTTATTTACCCCAATGGTACACAACTTATTTCTTCATTGAAGAAAGCGATATCTACTTTGATTGACTGCTAGTAGTAGGTACGTTACGGTTTACGGTGTGATCCGCTTTGGTGACTATAATTAATGGAGGACGTAATAAGTAATTAATGAAACGGTAGGTAGGTATGTACGCTGTATTACTGTGCAGGAGACTGGCACCGGCTGAAAACCAGCGCTGCATGGACCTAGTGCCGTACAGCTTACGCTGAGCCGGATGCCCTTGTCACCTTATTTTTAATTGTTAAGCTGTGTTAAAGTTGTATTTTTTTTTGTTATGGTGACAATAAAGGTTTATTCTCTGGCGGGCGAGTAGGAACTTGAACGAATTTGTCAAGGAGACTAACATCGACATATTTTGTACTAGCATTGCTGTGGCGAGGAGAAAGCTAGGCGACCGTTTTTTTAAGGACAACTAAATTGTTTTTCTGTTTGGCAATGTCTTCCAATACTTTTTATTTAGGTATTACATAGTATATTATAGTAGTGTAGTACGTAGTATGTAGTAACCCTGGTGCAAAGGCTCACTAAATTTTTTAAATTGTTTTTACCTGTGGGAACCTATAAGTGGTTTACTCGTTGCCTATCTTATGTTATTATTACACACTGTAAAACCCTGGTTTTCCTAAATAAATAAATAAATAAATTTATTTATTTACTTATTCTCTCTGTATTTCAGAGATCCTCTTTTAAGTAAATATTGACGAGTGAAAAGATATTGAAGAGCTATCTACGTACGATAGACTACGTAGGTAAAAAACCTCACCCTGTATGCAAACTCTGAATTCGAAAACAGTTGCTATTCACGCATCCGCTCTTTGAAATACTTATCACGCATATTGCGGACATCGGCGGCACCGGACAACCGGACGGTTTAAAATGCAATCAGCGTCCGGAAGTGGCGCTAATTAAACAGAGATACCGTAAATGGCCGCCTTCCCCGGCCTAATTTGTAACGACATCACCTTTTAGAAAAACAGAAATGGCCGATTTGCGAGTCAGCCGTCAGCGACACGGAGTAGAAACGTAATCTCGTAACGGCAGACTCATATAATATGTATCTCTATTATAACTGTTAAAAATACGAGTAATACACATGATATTTTATATTTGAAAAACCATGAAACAATTTACATTGTCGTTACAAAAATAAAATGGTACAGAGTTTAATTAAACTCATATAAATTTACTTATGTTCATCTCCAAAGTATTATTCCAAAGATGCATTAATTAGTTAGAAGACTTTATTTTTAGTGTGGGGCAATCTAAAATGTAATTTCGATTGCAAATAAGAACTCAAAGCCCAATCTGCTCTGATGTTAACTTCTTCGAGCTCTGCTGAATACCAATTCCAAAAACTTTTATTTTCAAATTCTTATAATAAAGTCCACGGCAAAGTTATCGTTTGAAAAACGATCAAAAGGCGATATTATGCAAACTGGAATATGTAAATTCGCACCAGCGGTAATGCAGAGCATAATTTGGAATATCCGCGCCGTTTGCGATCGTCTGCGGTCTTCAGGTGGAGCCCGGCCGTAAAGCGGAGGAGTTATGTCAATTGACACGGAAGCGGAGTGCCGGCCGAATAGACTGTCGTGGGCCTTCTGGCAGATAGGGTTATATACGACGTGGTATTTATTTATTTCATATAGTAAAACAAAAAAATACTCAACCGGAGCTTATGGACGTAATCAATAAAATAACTTTAGACACACGCTTACGGCTTTAAAATAGAAACATTTTATCTAGAAAAAAAATCACTCATATTATTGAAACTTCAAAGCAATTCAAAATGATTCCGTCAACTTTTTTATCGTTTTTGAATCATAAAACTGGAAACGAAGCAAACCAAACATTCAATTATTGCCGTAATGACCAATTATACTCTAAGCAAACACCGGTCAGACGCTCATTCGAGTGATTTAGCGGCCATTACCGGTGCAGTTACTTTTACGCGAATGTGCATAAATTGGCGGGTCCCCTCGGCGTCTAATTAAACGCCCGTCGCTCGCTTTACGAGCGTTTAAAACTCGACTACTTGCGGTGCGGGGTCCAGTGGTTGCTTGCGCCGACGACCCCGCGCGATCAAGACAAAACTCTTAAAGGAAAAGCATCTAAAAGGCTAAATATAGCGGCAAGTGCGTTTTTTAATCTTACAATACATTTCTTACCTACTAATACATATTTTCAACAAAATGTATATTAAGATACCTATGTAACTAAGAAAATACAAAGTGGCATATTCACTCATCTCATTCATTTCATAAACGACCAACATCGTACCAAAACTACGATATCAATGCATAACAATTTACTTAAAAAGCTCTACTTGCAAAATTAAAAATAAAATAGGTCATCGCAATGTAAGTATCTCGCATATCATTTGCTGACGTCTTTACAATTGTGACCTAGAAGAGGAACCGCCATAAGGTTCCTGAGTTACGGAAGTGCGAAAAAGCTATCCGACTCTACGGAACCTCATTACGGCAGGCAACGCACTCGGTCTTGTTTTACGCCGGACGGCACCCGAGGTCGTAACAATGATTTTGCTCAACAGATCTACCAAGACACGACTCAATTCTTTAAAATAACATTTTATGCCCCATTGCACGCGCTAGAGCTAGTGCTAATATTTATTTTACGAGTACATAAAATTAATATCCACCATATTTCTCCTGAAATGTCGACTATAGTATTTTTCTTTAGTATTTTCTGAAGTGTTTTACCTGGTGTCGTTTTGGTAAAGCTCTAAGGCTGGATTAAAGCCATACGGAATGTTAATGTGAAATGTCGAAGGAAATGGAATATGAAATCAATTATTTCACGTTAAACCAAGACACTTTTTCGAGGCAAGATTACTTATTTATTTAATCTTGTAACGCGTACATTCAAAACTTCACAATCTTTGTTATACTGGGGTTGGTGAACTTTGTAGAAAATGCTCTATTAAAAATGAAAGTAAATAAAAGCTTGTAATAGGGGAGAGTTCGGTATATTGTACCGCCGCCGGGTAAATTGTACCACCCTCATATTTCCTAAAGTATTTATTGAATGTCTGTAATTGCAACACTCAGCGATACACAACTAAAATCAATTAATATCGGCCATGTGGTTTTTGCCGTGACCAGAAACACGTGTGTTTTATTTTGAAAAGTATTTTTTCATTATTTTCAAGTAACTTTTGACAATACATGTTTAGATTATAATTTTGTTAAATTTAATGACAGGGTGTTTCTAATATATTATTTAGAAGCGTAAATTAGTGTGGATTACAATTATTTGAAACATTTTTCGGTATTTATAAGCTTTATTTTTTACCGATTTTTTAAAAGCATTATCACCTNTCACAAGCGACCTGGCGCTCACACGTCATTAAGTGTGATCTTCGACTATGCAACTTAAAGTACACGAAGTATCAAAACGATCGCGTTGACCGATTTCAAAATATTCGACAATTTGCACGAGTGGATTACGGGTGTAATCCACGCGACCACTGTAGGGTTAAACGCCCGTCGCTCGCTTTACGAGCGTTTAAAACTCGACTACTTGCGGTGCGGGGTCCAGTGGTTGCTTGCGCCGACGACCCCGCGCGATCAAGACAAAACTCTTAAAGGAAAAGCATCTAAAAGGCTAAATATAGCGGCAAGTGCGCTAGAGACGAGTTTTTTTTAATCTTACAATACAATTCTTAGGTACCTACTAATACATATTTTCAACAAAATTTATATTTAGGTACCTATGTAACTAAGAAAATACAAAGTGGCATATTCACTCATCTCATTCATTTCATAAACGACCAACATCGTACCAAAACTACGATATCAATGCATAACAATTCACTTAAAAAACTACTTGTAAAGTTAAAAATAAAATAGGTCATCGCAATGTAAGTATCTCGCATATCATTTGCTGACGTCTTTACAATTGTGACCTAGAAGAGGAACCCACATAAGGTTCCTGAGTTACGGAAGTGCGAAAAAGCTATCCGACTCTACGGAACCTCATTACGGCGGGCAACGCACTCCTCTTGTTTTACGCCGGACGGCACCCGAGGTCGTAACAATGATTTTGCTCAACAAATCTACCAAGACACGACCCAATTCTTTAAAATAACATTTTATGCCCCATTGCACGCGCTAGAGCTAGTGCTAATATTTATTTTACGAGTACATAAAATTAATATCCACCATATTTCTCCTGAAATGTCGACTATAGTATTTTTCTTTAGTATTTTCTGAAGTGTTTTACCTGGTGTCGTTTTGGTAAAGCTCTAAGGCTGGATTAAAGCCATACGGAATGTTAATGTGAAGTGTCGAAGGAAAAGGAATATGAAATCAATTATTTTACGTTAAACCAAGACACTTTTTCACTGTCATTATCTGAAAACTTCACAATCTTTGTTATACTGGGGTTGGTTGGTGAACTATGTGGAAAATGCTCCATTATGTTTTAAAATTTTGATTTTAATGCAATTGTCAATTTCTAAAACTAAAAATAAAGTATTATAATCGTTCAATACTGAATTTTAAAACTGTTTAATTAATAATTGAAACTACCAATCAAAGCATACAACCCACACACCACGACGCGACAGCCCAAAACATTTTTTTTTTCACAAAGTAAAAGGACTAAGCTGATCATTATTAGACGTAGGCGTAAGTAATTTTAATAATATTCAGCTCGATCCTCATTTTTTACTTGTCCCAGGATGCTGTGGGCCTAATGAGTAAAAGGGATGACGAGGGCCTATAACAATCATTGTTCGCTAAGCCTACAGGGCGCGCCGCGGCCGAGCGTGATGTCTAGACTATTGTTGAACAAAAATAGATTATATTTCCAAACCTTTCACAATATTTTTATGTAGGAATCAATATTTTTTCTGGTTTTTGTTAACAAAAGTTTGGAAGATTACGAGTAAAATGAAAAAGAGATGAATAGGTAGGTACACGCGTGGTGGGTGGAGTTGTCAGCGTCGGCAAACAGTGGCAGGCGCCACGCTGGACCACCTTCGGCTGTTTGCTGAGCAGCTGTTATGGGCTTGCACAGTAAGCATGCAAATATCATTGTTAGTGACATCAAGACATTAGTTAGGCTTTTCAGTAGGTAATCCAAGAGTACGTTATACAATTGACGGCAATTGATTTAGCCCTTCATATTTTCTTTGTTGCTTTTTTCCCCTAACAGTTGCAATATTATTGCTGCTCTCTGTTGCTAACTGCTCTTGGCATTATGTAAATTGTCGTCCTATTTACTTTGTTTTATTAACCCATTTAGCCCTACCGTACCCTATGTGGTACGGTATCTTTTTGAAAATATTTCGAAGTATCAAACTGTTATTAATTTGTAAAAATGATTGTGACAGTAAGCTTAAAGTGATTATTTTACATAAAAATATTTAAAAATATGTTTTAACAAGTGGTTTCGGAAATACTTATGAAATTCCTCGACAGAAAACAAAAACAATATTTACAATGTATTTAAGAAGGTATAATTTCTTATTATTCATGGTAAATTATGTTATTCATCAATTTTATTTTAAAAATAGAGTACAATAGATATCATGACTACAAAAAAAATATTATTGAGATTATTTTTATACTGTTTATTCCAGTCTAAAATAGGTGTACCGTATAAGGTACAGTAGGTCTATGCATGAGCAAATCGTGCGAAAAATAAAATTTAATTTTTATTATTTTTATTGTTTTAGGCAATTGATGCTTCACTTTATTGCCACAAATCATGAAATATTTGATAATTTCAGCAAACATAAAGCAATTTTGGTATTTTTCTACTGCTGTCTTGTCAGATGACCGCTAATGATGATCAGGCTGATGAAGATTTAGGCGATAAAGATAGTGTCAATGTAAATAATAACCCTCAGAGTTTTCTCCGATGGATTTGCTAAATTTCCATCGTCGTGTTGCTAAATGCGATTATGGATAGCACTAAACGTAATAAATCAGAAATAGCCAGATCTTCTTCAGCTATCCTCACTAACTTCGGAGAAGGTAGGAAAAAAGAACCAAATGTGGTTAGTATCACAGAAAACGTCTTACAAGATATGCAAAGTGTGATACTAGTGATTATATGATTTTGTTTTATTTTATATCATTCAAATATAAATAAAAATCTTCTTCGAACAACAACTATGTTTTGCTTGCTTATAGACCTACTGTACCCTATATGGTACGGGCTCCCCACGGCCCCCTATTTATGCATTATTTTTTTAAATATTTTTTTCATGATTTTTAGGCTTCCCTTTGTAAGTTTTTGCTAAAAAATAAATTTGTATTTACAAAAATAATTATCGGTCTAAATGGGTTAAGAATCGCTTATTATGTAGCATTAATAAACTTTAGCTCTACATTTCTCCCAGTAACCCGGTTTTGGCGCTCTCAATCTAGAGGTAACAAATGAAATAATAACTAAACACGTTAGCACCTCGACAAGCGACTAACTAGCGGCCGTAATTGGCGCATCGCCGCAATCGCAGCAACACTCGGCGCTCGCGCGACTCGAGTGCTCGAGTAATCGCGCGGCCGCGTAATCGAGTTGCGCGGACTCGGCGACCGGCGCAATCAGACCTCATTGACTCAGCCAGCGTATGTTCTAACGCGCGGTCAACTCACTCAATTTTAGCTAAGTATGATAGATTTAGTTGAATTAACTTTGATTAGTGTATGTCGGTGAAAAGTTTGGTCCATGTTGCACGTAGGTATCGATTCAAATTGTATAAAAAAATAAGTTCTTATGGTAGATTTATCTTTGCAATAGATACGTAAGTAACGTTTAAATTACGTAGCTCTACAGCTACAGTAGCATACATCCGACGTGTTATCTACTATATATAACTATGCTATTAATATCATTTAGACACGATTACTTTAAAATATGCTTGTTGAGAAACCGAATCCAAAATGAACGACTCTTGGTTTTGACAGTTACTCAAAAGTGCTTTACTTGTACAAGTATCTGCTCATATTCCTCGTCTAAACGACAACGCCTCCCAGCGCCGGGGTGTTGCACACACGCGCCCGGGACTCACTTCTCGGCAGTTTACCGAATTGCTCGCCACACTCGCATTCACTCCGAATGTAATCAGCGGAAAATTGACGCTCGTGCATTTGCGAGTGCGGGGTTCACCTGCCGCCCGGCGCAGCTCCTTGCGCCTGCAGCTTGCTCGGAAAATGTTGATGCTCACTTTTTTGTGTGCGCGCGGCAGAGTGGAAAATCTAGCGATTGTCATTTGTTTTTATCCTCTGTCGAATAAAGTATTAACACCTTTGTGAGGAGCACTTTGACGATTGCAGCTTTTATACTCGTACGAGTAGATGCAATAGGGATGGGTAGGTAATTGTTAGTTTTCAGACTTGAAGCGTTACGAAACTAAGAAAGTTGTCATGTACTATACCTACTGTGTTTTAGTAAATAAATGTTTCTTTTTACCTAACTGCGCCAGAAGGAGGGTTATTGCTTTAGAGGTTAGTTTGGCCCTTTATGTAACTATGAGCATTATTTTAATATTAACAACAGGCATTAAGTCTAGGGTACTATGACAATCAGGGTTTTAATTACATTGGCATTTTCAAACATACCCACTATTTGCAAACGTGGTCATCAATTACGCACATTACTCGTTAACGAGCAGATAGACCAATTTATTTAACCTTGTCGGCATTAAAATGTAAAGCTTAATAAAACGGCAAAACTGATGAAACAACCCAAACGAATATCGATGTGTGCAGACAATTTTGGATTTAATTAACGTCACGTCATTAAATAGCGAATTAATTGCCGGTGCAGCGTCACAAGTTCTGATTGGCGCTTGCGATTAAACACAGTTCCAGGAAATCAAATTTGTCTCCGAAATCCAACGCGGGTAATGACATAGTGTGTAGAGAGCAGCCACATCAAAGGCTTCCCGCAGTTATTTGGCGATAATAAAGGCAAATACTACGCTTTGAAACCCAAGCACTGGCTATAAAGGTAGTGCCAACCTCAAAGCTAGCTTAAAATATGTCCCCTTTGTTCATGTTCAGATACCCAGTATCAATTTTAGCACTGTCAAAGCATACATCACAAATAAGTTTGTCGGCCGTTTGGTGTAGTGGTTCGAAACGGACTACTATTCCGGAGGTTGCGGGTTCGATTCCCGCACAGTACAAACATTTGTGGGCATGAACTTATTTGTTTGTATTGGACTGGGTGTTTTCTATGTATAATATGTATGTATTTACAAAAAAAAAGTATTTAAGTATGTTTATATCCGTTGTCTAGTACCCATAGTACAAGCTTTGCTTAGTTTGGGACTAGAAGCGCAGTGTAAAATGTCCAAGGATATTTATTATTTATTATTGAGCTCTGAGCAGCAATATGAAGAGACTGTTCCTTGGAAACTGTGGCGACGCCGAGACGCAAAAGGCTTCCATTCCTCGGAGTTTTATTGTCTAATTAGCCGTGTTTCATAGCGATTTATAACGTTTTAAATTATGCACGAAGGTGCTTCATTTTATCTGGCTCCGAATTGCGGCCGTTTTCATTAAGAGACGCTGCTCGAAAATAAATATAATTTAATTACAGCGTCCAAGGTGGGCGGCGAAAAAGTCGGCTCATTGCGCTCCCTCCGCCCGAAAGGGTTCGCCCGTGATGCCGCTTGATAGATTGAGGCTTGTAGGACTCTGTTTGGTTGAATTTTAATGCTCAAATCGAATAGACACTCGTTTCGAGTAATAAACATAGTAAAAGACACGTAAAAGGGCTTTTTAAAAGCTTAATTGCGAAAAAATAATGTCTTCTAAATAGACATAACTTTAGAAATAGCGCTTTTAAAAAGCCTAAGTGCAAAATAATTTATTTATTTATTTATTTTATTTATTAGGACAACCAACAAGACAAACACGCATACATGAAATTACTATAACTAAAAGGCTGCCACGGCATGCAATGTGGACAGTTGCAAATATAAAAACTAAGAGATAGTAGGTAACACAGTGAAAATTTGTAATGTAATGAACATTATGAATAAATTTCTTATACATTATTTACGTATTTGCTGTGGCTGTAATAATTAACTTTTATGAGTTTAAGTTCCGAAGTTTACAAGCTTTAATTGCCTAGTTTAAATCTTGTAAAATAGGAACTTTCATAAAGTACATAATTATGTCTCTATCACGCAATGTAAGTCGTCACATCAAATGCACGTACTGCATTCACCTGCTAACGCAGCCCGGCTAACTACTGGCTGGGCGGCCAGGTGCTGCCCCGCTGGCCGTGCGCCAGCCGCGCCGCTCGTGGCGCCATTAACTGCTTCAAAAGCGTATGAATTCCGAAGGGTCTATCGGGGATAACTGCTCAATATGTACCCGTGCATGCTACTAAATATCTGCTCATTTTTAGGGCTCCGTGCATAGGCTCGTGCTTGAATAAAACGGATCCGTTACATGTCTTATTCATGTGTGTAATTTGATTCTAAACTTTATTGATGACTTAAAAATGACTTTCTGGTAAATAAGAAAAAGCTCCTTTTCTGTAAGAGATTGAAAATTAAACTCTCCACAAAGTAGGTAGATAAAATATTAGATTCAGGAACGTTGATTTTGAAGTGGGATATTCGAAATTTTATATTTTTAATATATTCAACTCTAACCTGTTCTTAGGATCGATTCTAATTACTTTCGGCTAGCTCCTAGACGGCAGGCCATCGGAGAGCACGCGAAACCGTCGGCCCTCCGATAAAGTTCATTATTCTTAATTGTCTACTCTTGATAGAAGCAGTCGCCGTGAGCGAATGATTGATGGTCTGTTGTCAATGCTGACTCTTTCAGTTACGACTTCGTTGTTGCTTGACAATTTGTACAAACACTTTATACCATGTTCTGGTGATATTATAAACTCTGAAGCTGTTTTGCTACGTGTTCGTGCCCAAGCCTTAAACGGATTTGGATATTAATTTATTATGGAGGCAGCCTGAGCCCAGCGAAGGACAGGCACATGCGGCGGTGGCGATGCGTGTCGTTCGCGTTATTGGATCACATTCGTATATGAAAATCGTTAAATCGTTTCCGCACGAATTTATAATTTTTCTGTTTTATTATTCATTATGTTGAGCCAAAGAATATTTATGGTGTATGTGGAAAACTGTCACTAATGAATATTCATGGAATTCTTCGTAAAGCCCTTAAAGCTAATACAAGACATTGGGCCATAACGCATGTTGGGCGCGCGGCCAAGCAGCGTTAGGCGCAGATGCGCGGCCGGTGATTTACTCCCTACACACTAACCTAGATCCAGGGGACTGGTTATTAAGGTCAAAATTGAGGTGGCGGCCTGAGAAACATGATTGCTAATTCAAGAGTAAATGTAGAAGATATATACTCTTAAATTAGACCGAATTAGAATTTTAAAACTACAATGGATTGTGTTATTTCTTTGATGGTCATTCAATCAATAATGAGGTACAAGAAAGGGCATTTTAAGCGATTCTATCTCGGCTTGAGTTAAAGTGTAAAGGATATAACATTCAATAATTTTTGTAATTTATACTTGAGAACACTCAGGCTTTTTTCTCAAGAGCTTTCATACCATAAATCATCAACCACTAATACTCGAATTTACACTTACTACTCATCATATCCATATTGAATTATAGCTACAACAATACACTCAAGCACATTAAGAGTGGAAACAATCTATGTAAATAATTCCAGTGTTTCTTCTGTACTCGTATTTCCATAGTTTACTCACGGCAGCTATTACTGTATCCAGTAGATTCCAGTAACAAGTACGACACACCTCAATGGCTTAAGTTATTCCGCCCTCGGCGTAAGATGTTTGGATTTGTGTTATCTCCCCCCTCGCCCCCGCCCTGGATCTGTCACCATCTGGTAGGGTTGCCCACTAAGCGTCAGTGCGTCGAAAGAATAACTTTTAAATAACTTAAAGAAATCGAATTTCCTAAGGCGGGTATCCAACCCATGACCTTTCGCTTGCTTGCTGGGCGACCGCTCTTGCCATCTGAGCTACTTTGACACTGGGTAAACCCGTCGAAATTTTCATTTCCAAGTGGCTCAGATTGATAAGAGCAGTAGCCCGACAAGCGAAGGGTCGTGGGTTTAATTATTATTCTCAACTTAGGCAATTCGTTTTTTATTTTTAATGCTACCCATAAAATTTTGATAACTGAATGAGTAATTCGATTTTTTTTATTGTAGGTATAGAAGAGAGCACAGTAATCACTGCGGAACCTTGTTTTTGAGTTATAATAGATGTTGTTTTGAAATCATTTAAAGTCATGCCATCATTTGTACGAGTATGTAGTCTATACTCCATACCATTTAAATTTGTGAGAAGTGAGTCCTTTTCATCAATTACATTCCACATAAAACAGAGTTATTATTTTTGTCTCGTAATTCCTACTTTTGATATTTTTTCGTAATTATTGCTCGATTAATCCTCTATTACGTAATTTACCTAAGTATCTTAAAAAAAGGTAAACGTGTTTTGTTTTTTCGTTCAATTTCCTGTAATTACGTGTTTCATTAATAATTAATCAACATTGATTATTCTTCAATCCTAAGAAAGTTAAAGGTTAGATAATTATTTCCACAACTGATAAACTGTATTACCTACAGTGTTTTCAGTAGGAGGAAATGAACTAATATATTTCTTGAAACATGCAACCCTGGCACCTGCCCGCAGCGCATCCGTGTCGCGGCTGCCTCCTCCTGATTATTTAATGAAAAACCTCGAGTGACATGTTTTGTTTAATTTGTAATCAATGATAATAATACCACTTGAATTACACTACGAAATGTGGACGTGATAATGGACGTTGGCTAGCTTTTTTGGGTCGAAATGTTGTTAGGTCACTTGAATATTGATTCATCATCAAAACATGTAGCACTTAAGTAGAGTCTTTGTTCATTACCTACTAAACAAATTGTATTGTAGTGTTAAAGTGAAAATGATACAAACCTTGTCGATAAGACTACTTAGCTCACTTTTCTGGTAATAGACTTTTATGTTGAATTTATTATGTAAGTATTGTAGAAATCTAAGGATGAAAATACTTTACTCTTGATAGTAGGAATGTAAAATAAATTAAATTATGAGAGGGCTTAATATCCTTTTATGTTATTTGCTTACAAAAATGTGCCTAATTATTTAATTTTTGAGATTTTAAACGAGAACAGCCCTTATTGTTATGTTTCCATTATGAATCCTCGGCCTTTATATAAAACTTTATATAGAACAGTCCGTACCTCGTGCTCGTGGATTATTCCGTGACTTATTCCCGAATGTTTTCTTAGTGTTGTTCGAGCGAACATTTGCCTCCCCCGCGCATTCGATTACCGCACGGTTATAACCCCGAGCGAGTTGATATCTTCTGTATAATATTGTTTTAGTAAATCATGGCGGCCTTAGCTGTTTTCAAAAGTAGGTAATGAAATTCTAATGTGACTATTTTGGAGTTGTGATTTTTAGAACGTGGGTTACTCGTCTTTTTGTTTTCAATAATTGGTTATTGGTCATGCATACCTACTCGTAATAGCATAGAGCGGGGGTACCTAATAGACGATACGACTGACAACGTTATAGTGTTAGCTTGTTTCATCGCAACTTCGAGTTGTCGATCCAGTTTGTGCAGTCTCCTCGATAAATATCGCCGCTGCCTAATCTCTGGTGCGCAGGACTCCGGTGCTGCAGTGACGGAAATTGATGGCGTCCGAGGATCAGGCTGCAGGCGGCCACTTCGACGGCACATTTGGACGGACGACGTCATTTCTCTCGAACACTCTTTTGTTTCGTTTGCTCCGGCGATGTTTCAGGAAGGGCAGAACAACTGAAAATCGATATTGTTCATCTTTTGTTTTCAACTGATCGGTTGTAGGCTTATTACCTATCAACGATTACATAAAGAGAAGCGTATACAGGATACCTGATCTACACATCAGCTCATAGACATTGATTTTACGATTTACACTGTTAAGGTGCTCTGATAGTAAATAATGTAGCTAGTTGATTAATTCTTAACGTAACTTCATTCAGTAGACGAGTTTGATTGAGTGTTGAATAGCACTGGGAGACGTGTGCTCGCGTTGGCGTTCCGCCTTCATGCTTTCACGGACTTGAAGCAGGCTACAAATAAATTGTTCCTTTTAAGAAGATAGTATTAGGCAGATTCGTTACACGTTACGATTGTGTCCGACAGGATACAGGTGAGAAGTAAAATGTTATTGTTCTCAGTTATTTCTGGAGCTCGTAAACCTATTCGGGGTCCGTGGGAGTTCGGAGGCGGCCCGCGAGGCCTCACGTCGCCGCCTAAATTAAAACGAGAGAAATGGGACGCGCACGCACGCCTCACAATGACACTGCTTATTCGCTTTAATAAGCAACTCGCTCACTTCTACGTGAAGCGATCCTTTGGAACACGCTATTTAGGTAACCGGTTTGAACTAATGTAACGGACTAAGTATATTCCAAAAGTTTGACTGACCCATGTTTTATTTTACTTAACTTCATACGAGCAGCAGTAATCTATTTTTGACTATCCTGTACATTGTATTTGTGTTTTCAAACTACATATTGAAATCTGCGTAGATCAAAAAAAATATAACAGAATTTTATATTTTAGGTACTGTTTTCATATATTTCGATTTTTAGTGACAAACTGAAATACACACAGTAGCAGGCAAAAGCTAGTTGCGTCATAAAAATGTCCTAGAACACCGGCATGGAAATATAACTTGACTATATTTCACAATCGCGGCCATTTTCTATTGTAAATCGGTATTTGGCAGATTTATGCGGCCAAATTAAACGCCTCCCGAAAAATATTAACAACATTTTTGTTCCGCACATTTTCAATGGATCGGCGTTTAAATAATGCGATTCTATTTGTAGGTAATACAGATTTATTTACAGATTGCTAGTTAACTGTGGGTTTTGTTGTAGAGACACTCCAATTACTAGATAAGTAATTAATAAAGGGGAATTATAAAACGAGCGACTAAAAAAAAACTTTGCGACTGNGGGACGCGCACGCACGCCTCACAATGACACTGCTTATTCGCTTTAATAAGCAACTCGCTCACTTCTACGTGAAGCGATCCTTTGGAACACGCTATTTAGGTGACCGGTTTTGAACTAATGTAACGGACTAAGTATATTCCAAAAGTTTGACTGACCTATGTTTTATTTTACTTAACATCATACGAGCAGCAGTAATCTATTTTCGACTATCCTGTACATTGTAAGTATTTGTGTTTTCAAACTACATATTTAAATCTGCGTAGATCAAAGAAAATATAACAGAATTTTATATTTTAGGTACTGTTTTCATATATTTCGATTTTTAGTGACAAACTGAAATACACACAGTAGCAGCCAAAAGCTAGTTGCGTCATAAAAATGTCCTAGAACACCGGCATGGAAATATAACTTGACTATATTTCACAATCGCGGCCATTTTCTATTGTAAATCGGTATTTGGCAGATTTATGCGGCCAAATTATTTCCTAGACTGCATCTCACTTAACACCAGGTGCGATTGCGGTCAAATACCTGCCTTGGCTAGCATAAAAAAAAAAAAAAAAAAAATTAAACGCCTCCCGAAAAATATTAACAATATTTTTGATCCGCACATTTACAATGGATCGGCGTTTAAATGCGATTTTATATGTATGTATGTAATACAGATTTATTTACAGATTGCTAGTTAACTGCGGGTTTTGTTGTAGAGACACTCCAATTACTAGATAAGTAATTACCATTAATAAATAGGTATTACTCACTCATGTGTTAAATTCAAGCAATCTACTTTGTGAATACCCTTTGGTCTGCACCTCTAGTATTACTTTACATAATATTGTAGCGCATGAAAAAGTAGACATACAATATTGCCATGAAAAATTAAAAGACGATAAAAACGCGGTTAGTAAGTACAATGCCCTTTTAGTTTAATAACCCATATCAATCTCCAAGACTAAATAATAGTACTTAATTTGTCGAGATTAAAGGTAGCGATACATTTGCTGATAGGGTACAGCTGCCCCAGTTTGCCTCGGGGCATGTCAACACGTTTCACGTGCGAAATTTTCATGTCAACTCGCGCAGTGAGCTGGAAATTACTTCTGCTCGCTCATAATTGCTGAACCACGGTGCTAAATAGCTTTGTTTAGATTTATAACTTTTATACGATGCTAACGTTAGTAAACCACGCTTTATATCTCAGTCAGCAACAATATGGTTCTCTCATTATATCTCAGTCAATATTGTTATCTTTAATCGTAATTAATGTTTTGAAACCGCACCGAGACCATTCCCGCTCTATTAATAGGGATGATGACTGGGTAATTAAATCGAAATTCTATTTAGTCTGTCAGACAGATAATTAGAAAATATTACAGTCATGTTTTTTATTTTTTTCCATAATCCAATAATTACAGTATTAAATTGAGTTGAAATGTCGCGTGACGTCACTTTTGATCTACTCAAGCGTGACGTATCGCGCCATTTCAACTCGATGTAGCACTGATAATATTTTATTATGAAAGAAAATAAAAAAATATGAGTCTAATATTTTCTAATTATCTGTCTGACGGACAAATAATTGAAATTTTGTCATCTAGCCTATTACAACATCGATTGCAAATCGAAATATGCTCAAGTCACATGAAGTTTGTATTGATATCCTCTAATTCTAAAGGCTCTAATTTTATATTATAAAAATATTGCATCTTTCAACATTTTGAGATAAATTCTAGCTTGAGATTGGATTAGATCTTTATAAAAATATGGGATTTTATGCAACCATGAATAATAATAAATAGTAAGCAAGCACAAAAGAACTACCTCTTACTACTCATTTAGCTCGGAAGCCAACAAAGAGATTATTCAGCTACTTAACAAATTATTATAAGACAGAGGGCCGTTAATAAAACGAACCAACTCGTTCATTCGCTGGCAACATTCTTGCAGGGTTTCCTCTTTAGGGTTGTCGACTTACATGAAAGATAGAGGCTAATGAAAGATCTTATTCCTTTACGATTGTTTTAAGCTTTAAGTTAGTTGGACTACCACATTCACAATATTACGTAGGTAGTACATACATAGTTGCCTAGGATAGGTTCTTAAGTTCTGAACTTCTGATGAAATATCGTTATTACCTACTTACTCTTTTTGCTTTCTTCTTAAGACTTATCGCTACGCTCTCTTTACTCGTAACGAAGCCTCATAATTACGCCCCTGCTCCGTATGCCCTTACGTCCGTTTCACGTCATATGCTACCGTGGCAACATCTTTCAACTGCGTTTATAGCCTTTTTATCATTATTGAAACGAAAGTGTTCACCCCTAGGTCCGTGTCTGCACCGTGATGGAGTGTCGTAATTACGCTCCTGCTGCGTACGGCCGCGTCCGTCTCGCCTCAGCTGCCCTCGTAAAACTATACTATACGATTATGTACAGTCGACAGCACATCAAGCTATACATTTTCGTTGCAAACTCGCCCCTATCGCAACTATGTAAGATACCGCAGTGTTTACGTTGACGTGCTGTCGACCGTACTGTCCTTTTTCCTGAACTCTGTTAAATAAATATGATTAGATAAATTAAAAATTAGGCGGCTTGTACATCACCGTTCGTTGTAGAAGAAAGTCCTCGGAAAGACGTCTTTCAGTTATAGTTGAAGAGATTAAAAATATTAAAAATGTAGAATCTAATATTAGTGCGATTGTAGTGGCCTATAATAGGCTTGTATCCACAGTGAATAAATCTGCAGTATAAGATTGTATAACTATTAAGATAGTCGTATAATTAATGAAAAACGAAACTACGTAAAATAATAATTAAAGATTATTTATATTTTTAGCAAATAAATTCGGAAAAAATGGCCCATAAGTCACGTGACAGCAAACACCAATCAGAAAGCGTTACGTCACGTTTTCTATTTTTTTAAATATAGTTTTTTACGGCTCTGGGTGCAAGCCCTTTTAAGCCAGATTGTCATTGCCAAGATTTGAGTGTTGCTAGAAGGTTATTTTTGTAACCTGTTAGGTGATTTTTCGAAATTTGTAGATATTTTTCCTTTATAGGGCTCTACAAATAATTTTACATTATGTCTCGAGTTTTGGCAAATAATGTTAGATATAGGTACTGTACAGTACAACTAAGTGATATAAAACATACACCGATATAGTTTCCCATATGAATAAGATGAGAGAGTACATTTTAAAAATAGGTTACATTTTTTTATATTTCTGGTGATTTCTGACAAGACCCGACTGGCAACACTTTTCTTCATGTGAAGTCTTGACCCAGAGCCGTGAAAATCTATGTTAAAAAAAAGTGAAGTTTGTTGGTAAATATGTCATGAATAGTTCCTAAACTCATTTTGTTGTTATCTTATTCTTAAACAAAGTTCAAAATTTCATTATAATATGTAGGTACATGATATCAGATTATGTTGTGTGAAATATCTAACTTACATTGAAATGATCTTCACAAAAATACATCCTTGATTTTGTTGCTAAACAATGGACATCATATTTTACGTATCTGCTGATTGTTTGGCACGTATATAACTTGTTTGGCGTTTTTATACTTGTGCTTGTACATTGGGGCACTGTACAGGACTTGAAATGCGATGGATCCATTTGTAATTAAAATAACTTTACAATTTCCGTACTAAAACAGCTGTGTTTTGCAAGGTGTGACGTCATTCAAGACGCCATGACGGTCGTGAGCGTTTTTGAGGGCTATATGTCAAATATTATTGAAAATGCAAAATAATCCTTGGAGATGAGATTTTTTTCCAAAATAAGAGCGCATTTGTATAAAATAGGCATCAAGGTATATTATTAACTAATTATTGAAATTTGGGCGAAAAGCCTATTAAATGTTA
Organism: Ostrinia furnacalis; assembly: GCF_004193835.3. NCBI lineage: Eukaryota > Metazoa > Arthropoda > Insecta > Lepidoptera > Crambidae > Ostrinia > Ostrinia furnacalis. Next base: position 121,675 of record NW_021132742.1, read on the forward strand.
GTGTCTCAAAAGCTTGCTTCTTCTTCTTGTCGCGTCGACAATAAACCTACACAGTGTCAGCCCAAAACTCGCTACAAGAGTGACGTTGTTAGTAGCACTGCAGTTGTTTGGCTTGCCGATTGTGACTTACATCTAGGTCTATTTCACTTCCAAACGCCACTTGCGTCATGTTCCCAGGTGTCTGTCAGTAAATAAGTAGCAGCTTGTTTTTGTACAAAAGTGCAGTTAGTTGTAGTTGGGGTGGTCCCGGCGGACGGGGACACGGCAATGTTTGCGGCCGCGAATATTGCGCCGCTAACTCCGAGCGAAATAACAAAGAACACGTCTCTCCACTTATTAAAATACAACGTAGAACACAGTTGTCACATAAAGAAATATCACACCAAAGATAGTTCCAGAACTTCGAAAACCAATATACTAGAAGGGGTACTTAATTGATGAACTGAGAGTTTGATCACCGCATCTGAAAGTGTATTTTATATCATAGTGGGACTTGTTTAGATTGGATAATAAACTAAAATATAATTATAGTTTGATGGTGCTGCTCCATCTAACTTTGAAATTGCGAAATATTTTGCTGCAGTGCCATTAAACAAGCAGGCAACTTATTTAACAGATTTCATTATTTACCTTCACTTCGCCGTATAAAATCGTTCCATAGTAAAGGTAGCAAAATCCTTTCAAAAACAACAATGTCAAAGGCAATCCGGTGAGCAGCACGACAAATATTTGCAGCGTGGATATTGCGCGCGCAACACGGGCGAAATGTCACAATACTCCGAACCGTCTCTATGCCGCGGCCACCAAAGAGTTTTACAACATTAATTATTTTCCCGTCTACAGAAAAAAAAACAAAAGAAGATCAAAATAATTATTACCTACAAGCTGCAGATAAATTGGCACAAAGTACCTACATACTTACAATAAAAAAAATATTCAAATGGTAGAGTTCACATCTTTATCAGCTGTGAAACGATATTGCCAAAAAGATGCCTGTTGTTCGTTTAGTTTTTTAAGCGTTTAGTTATTTATTCAGGGAACTGAGAATGTAGAGGCAAGTAGCGTTAACAAGGACTTGTTATTCCTTGAATTGACATTATTCTTGGTGAACTGATCAACATAATCATTTTGTGGCTTTAAGTCAATCCAGTCCAAAGCTAAAATATACCCGTTTATCCTTTCAAGCCTTTGTGGCCGATTACTTTCCAGAACGCCGCAGCTGGAGCAGCGCGTCTGAGTTAAATGTCGCTTCATTCTGAGAATTTTAAAGAAATTAAATAAGCTGAGTTTATACAAAGTTTATAAAGCAATCCTCTTTTTTGTAAGGTTTTCAATATCAAGAAAGGCAATCCCGTTAGAAGCAGGGCAAATGTTTGTGAAGACCGCCGGGCGACACCGCGGCGGCGCGTCGTCGGGTCAAAGTGACTTCAACGTGGATTTAACTGCATTTTCAATTTCTTTTATCTGGTACATCAGGATGTTACAGAAAAAAAACTGAGTCTGTAGGTAAGTCTGTAAAAAGGATTGCTCAAGATAACACGCGAATTCAATCAACTCGTAGATGGAACGGTTAGTTGAACATATTTTAATTTGTGCCTTTTATCAATTTTACTATTGCTGAACTTTACTTGTGCTCATAGTTATTTAATTTTTTAGCGTTAAGAGTCGCATCTCAAAAATTTTGACGGGTTCATCCAATGTCTAAGTAGCTCAGTTGGAAGAGCAGTCGCCCGGCAAGCGGAAGGTCGTGGGTTCAATTCCCGCCTTAGGCAGTTCGATTTTTTCAAGTTATTTATAATTTTCAAATTTACTTGTGCTCTTTAATTAATCCAGTAACCATACAAATTAAATTAGGAATAAATGTTTGTTTAAAATTTCTCCCAAATACCTAAAACGCTAAGGGTTGTATGTACACTCTTATATGAGCTTTGTTTGTTTCTTACTTCTCTTACTTGCTTTAGGTAGTGTTGTGATCTATTATGGGCAAGTGTTGGATTACTTCAAGGAAGTAGTTTTTCCTTAGTCCGCTAAGAAACTGTTATTCGTTGCAATGTTGTGTTGCGAAAGGCTTTCAATACCGACGGAGGCAATCCTGTTAGCGCAGCGCAAATATTTGAAGCGACGGATATTGCGCTTCTGGACTGAGAAATTTAGGTACTACTGCTTGCTAAGACTAATCAGATACCTCTGCTTAGTTTGCTTCAGTTTGATTAAATTTATTATTCACTTGACATTGTTAAGAGCACCCCGTTGACACATATCTACTAAATAACGTTGTGTTTGTAAGATCTTGAAACATAATAATTTAAAAATGGGCATTTTAGTCATTGTTCAATAAGTATAATTATTGAATTTACTAGGTATAAATCCGATTAAAACAATTGTCACAAATTACTCAAATTTCCGAGTCCCATCTAGAGATTTTACTAAAGATAAAAACGCGGAAAAGATCATTCTAAGATACTTATAAGTTTTAATTTGTACAAAGGTTCACGGGACGACCGCCATGACGGGTCGAGAGCTCTTCAGAACGTCGCAACTAGTGCGGGACACAACTAGTCGCGACTGGTCCGGTACATAACTGGCTAACTAGTCGTAAATAGTGAACTCCGAGTCTCCGAGCTCTGCTTCGGAATTTACATAAGTGACATAGCGTNATATCGCACCCTTAATAATATAGGGGCACAACTCAAAATTTTTGGTTTTTTACTTTTTGTACTAGAGAGGCACATTTTCCTCAGTTCTACAAGATGGCTTTCACAGAAATCGAAAACAATGATCAGATAAAAGAGTTCTATATTTTGTGCCCCTTCCATACTTTCGTCTATCTTCCCGCTAGAAGGGCTGAATCAGAGACATGCCGATATTTGTCGAATCCGGCCCCCGCGACTGTGGTCCAATTTGGAGTTGTGCCTTTGTGTGACAAACTTTTAAGCAAGTTAGTAAGCTAAGACTAATTAATTCCATATATTTCTAATAATATGTTACATTTTCATTTTTATTACATTAATAAAGTCCCGTAAATCGTAGAAAATTATAAAATATAACTTTAACTTTAGTTAGGCGGACCATGGATGGGTGTTTGTAGTTAAATTTACAACTCTCCTATAAAAGTAATTTGCTTCTTGGTATTAATTTTCATACCTATTGGTTGATTAGGAGTCTATAGAATGTTTTATCGCGATGCTAAGAAATAAAGCGGTGGTTATGAAATACTTCCCGACAAATAAATACCTACGTGTTAAGGCTATTAATTAACGTTCGCTCGGGGCTCGGGTTGGCTTTTTTCTTTGTTTATTTTATGAATAAACGCACTAGTCAGCCAAAAGGTGAATTACTTTAATATGATAGTGTTATAATTTTTAATTATATTATTCATTAATTTACTACGGTCACATAAATTGATGCTAATTAATCACTCAGATTATGAGGACTGAGGATATATCGAATTTATTTTAAAATTATCTTTTCACGTATTAAGTTACTACAATTTTACTGATCAGCTATTAGACCTTGAAATTTTCAGTTTATCTAAATTTAAGTTCTAAATTGCTTTTTGTTGTAAAAAATATGAGTTCGTAATGAAATCTTGTGTTAACACCACTAACAGTTTTTATTAATATGTGGCAAATATTGTACACAAAAGCAAAGAAAAAAGATCACGGAGTTTGTGATAACAAACCAAGCATACTTTGGGATAAAAATTGTACAAAATAATAAATATTGGGTGACCAATATCGTCGTAAACCTTGTGTACCTAGACTCTTTGCAATACTAAAGTCAAGCAGGACGTAAAGGGCTTCTATTTGGAGGGCCAAAGATATGTATTGAGCTTTCTAATCACTAAAATGATCAAAAGCAAAATGATGATGAGTACGGAAAAATTAAAAGCAGCTATATTCGATGGACTGCAAATCCGTGCTCTTATAAAAGACTGTATTTGTAAACCATATCACACAAATTGAATCTCAAGCATGGCTAAGGTGTTTTAGTAGTAAAATATTTTTTGGGGAATGTTAGAACACCAGAATGGATATTCTTGTGTTCAAAATTGGTTGCTAAAATCCTTCAAAAATTACACACGCCAATTTGAGTATTAAATTGTATTTTTTACAATAGCCATTTGAACTGATTCCCACATAATGTGGGTGATTATAGTAAGGGACAAGGAGAACGGTTCCTTCCACCAGGACAGCAGGATAGTGGAAAAAAGATACCAAGGTACTGGCTGTTGGACTTTAATAAGTGATTATCCTGAACAAATCCATAACAGAAAACCTTACAGAAAATGTTTTTGTAGGTTTTTTCTTTATTTGATGAAAAGCAACTTTTTTTTATAGGGTAAGAGACCCTATCTATCTAAGTAAAAATATTTTGAATGCATAAAATTAGTATTTTGATGTCGGTTTTCTCAGAGAAATAGCTAATAGTCTTTATTTTAATCTAATTCGACATGTCTAATAATTTTCTAGTATTCAGCACCCTACTCTTATACTGAATTGGCTATAAGCTACTATACCGCACAATAACTGTCCCCAATGTTATTGGGCGTAAATCAATATAAAAATCGAATAATACACTTATTTTAAATATTAGAGAGCAATATTAGGGAATATGCCATATAAAACAATTCAGCCTAAGGATTAGATGGGCACAAGTACAAGTAATACCCAAAATCACAACAACAGAAATAGTAAAATAAAGGCCTAACTTTGAAATATTTTTTTAAACAATTTTTTTAAATACTCATAATCAATATTTTCAAAAATGTCTTATGTCAAATTATATAACAGATACCAGTGATGAAGTATGCTTAATTTGAAAGTTGTAGCTGATAAAATAAAGATTTTAGAGCCAATTATGTAAAAAACCGCGATCCGCCGATTGGTTTTTTGGCTTTTCCCAAAAAACTGAATTTTGGAGTTGTGCCCATTCATTATTAAGGGTGCGATATTGTAATTTGTGCCTTTTATCAATTTTACTATTGCTGAACTTTACTTTTTTTTAGCGTTAAGAGTCGCATCTCAAAAATTTTGACGGGTTCATCCAGTGTCTAAGTAGCTCAGTTGGAAGAGCAGTCGCCCGGCAAGCGGAAGGTCGTGGGTTCAATTCCCGCCTTAGGCAGTTCGATTTTTTCAAGTTATTTATAATTTTCAAATTTACTTGTGCTCTTTAATCAATCCAGTAACCATACAAATTAAATTAGGAATAATTTTTTGTTTAAAATTTCTCCCAAATACTTACTTAATACGCTAAGTGTTGTAGGTATGTACCTACACTCCTCTTATGAGCTTTGTTTGTTTTTTACTTCTCTTGTTTGTTTTTTGCTTTAGGCTTGCTTTTTGTTGTGATCTATTATGGACAAGTGTTGGATTACTTCAAGGAAGTAGTTTTTCCTTAGTCCGCTAAAAAACTGTTATTCGTTGCAATGTTGTGTTGCGAAAGGCTTTACCGACGGAGGCAATCCTGTTAGCGCAGCGCAAATATTTGAAGCGACGGATATTGCGCTTCTGGACTAAGAAATTTAGGTACCACTGCTTGTTAAGACTAATCAGATATCTCTGCTTAGTTTGCTTCAGTTTAATTAAATTCATTATTCTCTTGACATTGATAAGAACACCCCGTTGACACATCTATCTACCTACTACATAGGTAACGTTGCATTTGTAAGGTGATGAAACATAATAATTTAAAAATAGTAATTGTTCAATAAGAATATTGTCTTTACTAGGTATAAATCCGATTAAAACAATTGTCACAAATTACTCAAATTTCCGAGTCCCATCTAGAGATTTTACTGAAGATAAAAACGCGGAAATGATCATTCTAAGATACTTATAAGTTTTAATTTGTACAAAGATTCACGGGACGACCGCCACGCCGGGCCGAGAGCTCTTCAGAACGTTGCAACTAGTGCGGGACACAACTAGTCGCGACTGGTCCGGTACATAACTGGCTAACTAGTCGTAAATAGTGAACTCCGAGGCTCCGAGCTCTGCTTCGGAATTTACATAAGTGGCATAGCGTAGTCGTTATTAGTCACTCTTACATTTTACTTACTCTTTTTACAAAACGAGGAAAAATGTGAGTTAGACTAGATAAAGTAATCGTGTTACTGATAAAATGGTGTTTCTATAAGTGCCTTCGACAAACTAAAGCTTTCACGCCTCATGTGTATTATTACTACGAGTATTAATAAACTAATAGCGACTGAGTTTCTTGCGCTTCTTCTTCTCAGCACTGGCCCATTTATTGTACCGAAGCATTGGTAGGGTTAATACTGGGACTTGTAACAGTGTTTTAGCCTATTTGCAAAAATAAATGAGTTTTTTTTATTGTTCATTAGGTTCTGCAAAAAGTTATTAAAATAAAATATACATATCTTCTTGTATATTTGTATGAATAAGCCAATAAGTCCTAACTAATAACTGTGTATGGTAGGCAATTCTCTAAATCAAATAAAATGAAGACAGTTAATTAATCTACGTGTAAACATTTAAGTCAGACAGGCGCCAAACTTCGCTACGCTCATTTACTAAGGTATTTCAAAAGGGCCCAAACATTACTTTATAATATTTGGTTACCAGCTTTATCCATTTTGTCAGAATATAAGTCTAATTAATTGCTTACTGTAAGCCTTCGTCAGTGTTTACTTGTCCTGGAATTCCTGAGCTATTCTAATTGAGATACTTTTTACAGAGATCAATTTAAACATAGAAGTAGACGTGTAAATATCATCTCATTTGCAAAGTTTATCATTTCTGTCAATATTAGTAAGTAGATAGGTAACAAGAGATACAAGACGTGTTCACGTGAGGGATACATTGACAAAAACTAAAACAGAGGACTCAAATCTCTGTGGGACAGTGCGGACAGATATCATCAGTCTTATTCCTAAAAAGTTTTTTTTTTATTTTGAGTGACTGCTCAAAGCAAAAAATAAACAAAGGCAAGCTTAAAGATTTGCAGTTCTTTCTATGCTTCTCCGTTATCTTCCTTCGACTAATCCGATTGGACTCAATGATTAAATTAAATGAAACTTAATTTATGCGGAGTGCTTCGGATAGTAAATACGCGGCCGTAATTGGGTTTATTAAAGATATTTACCGCAGGGCTGCCATAATAAAACGTTAAAGAGGCTCTTTTAGCAAAGGAGAAATGGTAAAAGTTGTTAATTTATATTATGTACACTAATTTAATATTGTCACCCTGTATTACTGTGTTTTTAGCAAATAAACGTTTTGAATTTGAATTTTGAATTTGAATTTGAATTTGAATGCAATGCTTTTGTTTACTTTTAATAACTTCTCTGTGAAGATTGTGGAAGTAAATATGACGGATTATGATACTATGATAATCATAAAAGTCACTTTCTTTCAAACACATTCTATGCAGCTCTAAAAGTCAGGCACTTTCAGGTTAATTTCTTCGTTAAGATAATCGAAATCATAAAGAACAAAAACATTGATCTATTAGTAGTAGTAGGTATTCATAGTAACCTATATCCTATGTTTAGTAAATAATGTCCCTACGAAATCCAGTGTTTTATGAACATATTATTACGTATTCAGGTATGAAGTGTTCCCGGTAATTCGATCGGGGCGAGCTGTGCCTAATTATGTTTATTAGTGGCCCGAGGCCGCCCTCTACACCCTACAGAACGCTATTAATTTTATTACAATTATAATGCTTCATAAACTACCCGCAAAATAACGGACCTTAAATTTAAGGCCATGTTAAAGAAAGCGCACTAACAATTTTAATTATCCAAAAAATATAACTGTAACTACTAAAGGAAAAAACAACCTTTTCAGTAGAACAACAATAGTAATAAGGGTTCAATCGAAAAATAACGAAGGAAAAGGATTACGTACTCAGATAAAAACATTGAAATCCCCGTAAGGTTTTGAGACGTACTTATTTATCTCCTGCTTATCCCAGATAACTACTTATTTGTAAAAACTATTTATTAGTTTAAACAAATAAAGAAATTTTGACTTTGACTTTATGAACAAAATGTGGCTTGGCTGAATAAAACTGACGTCGACGAAATTGACGACCTTTGTATCGGACAGCCGAGTTGCATCAAGTCTCTAATATGCTCGGACCAAACTAGGGACCGCTACACAAACATCTCCGAAGACGAACAACAATCGCCTGGAAATCACAGAGTAGTTTAGTGGCGCCTTAATCACGGCACTTCACGCTCCTCCGATTTCAAGAAGTTCCGCACAAGATGAAGACCTATAACACATAAGTTGCGGGATCAATATTACAGGCTGCGGATTACAGCGCAACTTGCTAACTCGACGCAACTTCGGCTCCGGCCTTATACGAGTATTGTGTGGACTGCGCCGGCCTTACAAGACTTCCTCGTAAGGCGGGGTTCAAACTGAACTTTGACACTGGAAATCTCCAGCGCTATTCTAGGGAAACAATTATTTAATGGACGTAAAATAGCATACATTAAATTTAATTTTAACCACGTAGCATGTAGAGAATATTAAAAGGTGACCTTCACCTTTAAGATTTTAGTTTTTATCTATAATATTGGTCAAGCATAAGATTCTGGTGATCTATAAAATTATAACTCTCAACTTATAAACTCAAATCTCTTACATACTTAGGCCTAGTTACTAATAACAAAGTAGGGAACTGAAAGGAACACTTTCTCTTTTTCCATTATTTTTTCTAAACCTCTCAAGTGTGTCCTCAGCCGCAGATGTACTAGTCCAATCGTTAGGTCGAGCTGAATTAAGGCGCGCGGTTCGGTTTGTACACAGCGATGGAAATGGGTCGGCTTGCTAACGACGTGTGTGGCAACCTTCACACACGGTGCGAATCACGGACTATGGAGCTATTTTCACCAGAAAATATTAAATCCTTAATTTTTTTGCAGTGACTTAGCAGTCAAATATTAGTCCAGTAAAAGCACAGTAGATAAAAGTCTCAGTATAAAACGATTTCGATATTATTTTCCTTTCCAATAAGTACGAGTATTACCAATTAGCAGATAAAATCCTATAAAGACAGAAAATAATTTGGCTTCAAATACCCTTATTACGATAACGATGTTTCAAATAAGCTTATGTAATGACGTAAAATTAATGATGTTAGCAAACATTTTATTTGCATGCGCCAATCGCATGAGCCATACATTTATAGCAACAATATACGAGTACCTGTATATTAATGTAACAAAACGTTATAAAAGTTGTTCATTTCGCCGCTCGGCCGGCGCGGCGGGCGCTATCGGACAGGTGTCCGGGGCACGCGTCCGCGCACGGTGATCCGCCGGCTCATACAACATTTTATTGGGATAAAGAACAATCCAATACGTCCCCGCTCAGAGGTCAACGTGTTAAGGCCGCGAGGGTCAGTAATAAAACGCTATCAGTATTTTATGAAGTGAACGATTTGTGTTATAGTTATTGGGAAAACTTTTATGAAGTGTGCGTCTCTAGATTGTTTACGAGGGGAACGGTTTAATCATATATCTTCGTTGGATATGTTTGAACACTATGCTACGAAAAGTTGAAGAAAATTTCGTTTAAGTTTGATGATGATTCAATGAAGACTTTCTGTGATAGACCGATATCCAGACGCGCACATTCGCGAAAAGAAGCTTAGAACAAAAAGGCATAAATTAAAGTTAATTCCAGATTATTTTGCCAATTGGATAGCCGTGAATAACGTCAGCACTTGATCAACAATATTAAATTACATATTAAAATTAACTCAATTTCCGCATACAGTATTCACGCTTGTGGTTTCATGTCGGTGAAACACAAACACCGAATCGCTTGACGTCTCGTCTATTTTCAATATGATCACGTTGATTTTTAATACTGTAACTGAAAAAGATTTCACTAATATTATGTCTTATTATTATTATGTGATCCTCTTAATTTTTCATACATCTACAACATTATGAGTAAACTTAGTTTCCTCTGCGAATGTATCGCGAAGTAGTTACGAACAACTACTTGAAACTCTGCCTACTGGATACTGGGGACGTATTAATACACCCGTCTTAAGTGCGAGTGGCTGTAAACATTGTTTCATAAAATAGTAGTTCAAACTCGTACAAACTTTTACTGCGGATTACCTACGCTAGATGGGATTATCATGAGTATTTAAGTTTGTAGTAAAGTAAAATTTTAGTAAATAAAACATATTTTCAAATCTTTAAGGACTTAGAAGTACACTTATTTTGTGTTATGTACTTGAGTACAAAAGTTTGTTTTAGTTAATATACACCGTGTTACTTTGCATTCTTGCCATATTCACAGAGACAAAAGTAGGTAACAATACCTATTATTTAAGATAAACAAGAGACTCCCATAAAGAAAGTACACTAAGATTTTAGTAAATTTGGTTTTTCAGTACAAATTGGAATAAACCAATTTTGTCTCGCACGTTCTACAGGTGCAAGTGGAATAAACCTAGTGGGCGTGGCCTAGTTCTTAATTTTATGGCTTTGGGTACCAGCCTTTTTATCCAGTCATAATAACTATTTTAAAATACTCTTCAGTTGATTTCAGATTTTCCTTTCTACTTTACGGGCTTAGGACCGTCAAAAATACGTAATAATTAATAGGGTTTCAATTAATTTACAACATTGTACCCTATTTTTACAAATTAATAAATTAAGTATGAAATGAAATCACCTTATTCACAATTAATTATTTATTCATAAGTTCCTACTTACAAAGTTTACGTACTGCGAAGCAAGTGTTCAAAGTGTCCTCCGTTCTGATGAAGGCACAGTCTAGCACGGCGAAGCGTAGGTTTTTCGCTTTAGTTTTCGCAACACATAAACGTTTTGTATCACAGTTTCACTAAAACAATCCTTTCATGTAACGCGTTTACACTGTTTATCTCTTCTGCGCATACCAGTCGTTTCAAGTCACTCCAAAAATCCATTGGTGTCAGGTCCGAGGATCGTGGGGGCCAAGCTACTCGACCCCTCGTCCAATCCACTGTTCACCAAACGTATTATTCGCGCACTTGACGTCCTTATTGTGGGGGAGCACCACCCTGCTGGTAGTAGAGCATTTGGTGTAACGCTAAGGGTACGTCATCAAGCATTTCGTCTAAGACGTCTTGCAGACACTCCAAGCACCATTTTGATTAAATTATTCGTTGTTTGAATACACTTCAGTCATTTTTGTATTATTTATAACGTGATTTGTGTTTGATGGATTTCTCAGTTTTTTACAAGTGTCAAAAAGACATTTTAAAGACAATAGATTGCAATAGATATTTAAAAATACAATAAAAAGTAAAAAAGTCTCCATCGCCATCGCCAACAAGTGATGTGCATGCGTTACGATAATTAGTGGTGTGTTTAACAGATTGTCGATAAAATAAAATACTCAAGATTTAAAAAAAAAAATTCGGGCATTATTTTTTTTACGGATTTGTGTTCAGTATCAGTAATATAGTAACCTCTGTAAATATGGCAAGAATGCAAAGTAACACCCTGTTTATTCGTACCTATGCTCATTCTCATACAATATATCCCCGGGGGATTCAAGGGAACTACCATAGTGGCCATCACGATCTAAGATATGACCATCTCAATTATGTCCCAGAAGAATATAAAGCGGGTAATAGCCCGCGAGCTGGGAGTGAGTGCGCCTGCAGCCTGGGCGCCGGCCAAGAATGCGCCGGGACAGTCTAGCTGGGCGGACTTCATAAACTAATATTGAAAGAATTATTTTTATCAAGAATCCTATAGTACTCGCTTAACCTAGGTTAAACGGTTAAGTACGAAGTATAGAACCTAGGTACTTATTTAATTTTTTAAACTTGTAGCTGGGATTACCTAAAAATTCATGCTCATTTAATCGTTCGTTCGTTTCAGCCAAATGACGTCCACTGCTGGACAAAGGCCTTCCCCAAGGTTTTCCATAATGAACGGTCCTGCGCTACCCGCATCTAGGCTCTTCCCGCGACCTTTACCAGATCGTCGGTCCACCTAGTAGGAGGCCTGCCCACGCTACGTCTTCCAGCCCGTGGTCGCCACTCGAGAACTTTCCTGCCCCAACGGCCATCGTCTCTACGAGCTGTGTGCCCCGCCCACTGCCACTTGATTTTAGCAATTCTGCGAGCTATGTCGGTTACTTTGGTTCTCCTGCGGATCTCCTCATTTCTGATTCGATCACGCAGGGAAACTCCGAGCTCATTTAATAATGGTAACTAATGCAGTCAGCAGTTGATTGATTTCGTGGAAAACATCGTTTCCTGAAAAAATCTAGTAAATATTAATTAAATTAAATTGGCACTTTGTGGCAGTAAGTTTGGGATAAGCTGGTAAGTATTATTATTTTTGACTTGTTAGGTAGTTCGTTTTTTGTAAAATTAAGTGAGTTCACTAGGGCAAAACCGCATCTTTCACGCCGCGTACTGGCGACGGGCCAGGGTATTGCGCGTGAGGATTGATGTCACGAGGTTCACGGTTCCGATGCGGTATTCAATAGAGCCTCTGTCGAATCGTGGTCGTGGTAGAGCCTTGGCGAGCGGCCTGGAACCGACAAAGATGCGTCAAACTATCGCATAGCATAGGCAATAGGCGTCCCTAACGTCGTTTGGTGAAGGAGTCATTTCCATACATAAAAAAGTATTCCATACGTTGTATGCTTCGTTAGTATAACTTCACAATTATTCGCATCATAGGTTTCTTGTAGAGTCGGTGTAGTCAGATCTAACCTAATAAAATAAACTGCGTTTAAAAAACCGACTTTAAAAATTAAACAGCATTATTGTGTTCCGGCAGTTAGAGGTAAGATAGCCAGTTCCTCCGTGGTTGAGGATTCCGGGTGAAGCTCGCTTCCACCTTCGGCCTGATCATCACTTACCATCAGATGAGATACAGGCCAAGAGCTTCCTCGTTGTGGATAAAAAAAAAAAAAAAAAAAACTAATTCCAAAAATACTCAAAAAAGTAGAAAAATAACTAGGTACGTTATTTATTTAATTAGGACAATAATGACCATGACTGATATTTTTGGTATCGGTGCCGGTTTTAGTGCGATGTTTGAGCTTGGCATTTGGTAGACTGGCATCGACTCATTGACATTGCATATATTCACTTTTTTTTTCATTTCAGAGTCAGATCTCACCAGTTTCCCGCATGTTGGTAAGTGGACTATTTTTATTTGTCATGGTTATACTGTGAAATCGAGCATAACAATAATATAATTTTACAGTGGGAAGTAAAAAATATTATTTTGTTTTGAGACGCTAAAGACTCAGCATAATTCATAAAAAAACCGACCTTAAAAATTAAACTGACTCCATCTATTGTCTTTGCATTCCAAGTTGGCTGCACTTTCGATGCAGAAATCTTGTAAAACCCTTGCTGCCTTACAAATGAAGAATTATATTTCCTCTGACCAGCACCATTTCCAACTGTAAAATATTCCGGTCCCATAATCATTTTTCGGCCTTACAATTGCAGCAGCGACCGCAGCGTGCGACACGGCCGGGAATGCCGCTGCCCGCAGCCGCGACACGACCCACGGAATGCGAATTGCGTCGCGTAATGAACCCGCGCGTTAGAACGCTTTGAATTTTGCAATTAGACGGTACGCGCCACCAATTTACACCTACATACGTTTTGTGCAACTACTAAAAGTGCATAAGGTGCATGTTCATTAGAATGGACCGGCTTATTTCAGGAATAAAGCGGAGCGAAATGTGTTAACCTTTAACTATGGACGTCGGGTCTCAGAGGCCCACCCCCCTTTTCAATTTCTCGGTTTAAATACCTTCCCGCCACGTACTGCTCTCGACCATCTCAATAGCTTCAGTTTTAACTGTGTTTGGACCGAGGAGGCATAAAATCGCGTCTTCCGGCACTTATTACGTGAGTAATAACCATCCGAAATTTTATCGGGGTCTGGGAGACCCGATGACTATATTTTCCATACAAACATACTTGTATGGATGTGACTTGTCAACTAGAATTTTTTTATAGTATATCATTATAATATGTTGTAAATTGTTTTAGTTTAAGAATACATAATGGTAGAAAGTATCTGAGTACATCAGCTATATTATTAGCCCAACTATCTAAGTAACATTCCAGAAGTAAGGTTTTACTTGTAGACGATCCTTCTTTTGAGTTTAGATGTCTTAGAAGGTACCATTGCTGCAGATTCCGATTCTGAATGGTGTATATTCTGCCTATCAAAGCTCTCAAAGAAAGATGACACATGCCTGTAGAGATAAATTGTCTTTAGTGTTCTAGGCCACTGTTTATAATTTAACCCTTTTTTAACCCTTGTCAAAATTTTTATTTTACGTCTTTCAGAAATTTTGTTTATATTTTTATGTTACACGGTTATTAATTAGCAAGGAAAAAAATATTAGTTTGATTTATTATTAATCGACTGTAACTATGGAGCCTATATGTGATGCCAAGTCAATTAACACTGAAAAATGTCTATGTTTTTTAAATTTGCCAAAAAATAATTAAATAATGATTAAAAATTGATTACATTTACTACTAGATTCTTTTTTAATAGTTATTAGATATATAACAACTCTTTGATAAATTCAAATTGGTTCAGATATGAAATTATGAAGAATTTTAGATAGGGGTCTGTGAGACCCGACGTCCATGGGAGTGTGATTATTTTTTCACGACTATAGTTAAAGGTTAATGTTCTCTTGGTTTTTGAGCATAGCTGTTTGTCCTGCTAATGTAGGATTACAGTTCGGTTGTGTTTTTGTAATTTTGAGTAGGTGTCATAATGTTAGGACATGACCTTTCCGTCTTCATTAGACCTTAAGAATTTCTTTATTTCTATTATCATGTACTAGATGTAATAGTCAATGATGTTACAAAAATACATAAGTGTAAAAAGAACCTATCAACATCTTTCTGTACCTACATAAATATAAAAGTGTTTTCACGCAGAACAAACTTCGTTCCGCGTAGTTACGGAATTTGCTTATTGTTGGTAACTTTGTGTTGTAGCTAATGTTCCACGAATATTGTTAGCCGAGCCGAACACGACACGTCGTTGTTCGCGGCTCGTGTTCGTCTGAGGCCGCGTGTTACGTAGCGAGTTATGCCATTTTTATCACGGCTTCTTTGTTCGAATGCCTTGTTGTTAGCGAATCTTTTGAGATTATTTAGGTTTATTCAGTCAGAGTTAGTTATTTCAAAACATGTTTCTGCAATTTGACCGCATGAACAAGGATTCCCGTGTCAGTCTTAATAATAAGACTAAGATTGAATAGGTAATCAAGTTAAATTCGCATCTGATTAAGCGTGATGAAACACGAACAGAAATCGATCTGGAATTGCTGAAATATTTCATACCCAACAAATTCCCGTGTTTTGAACTAAGTTTCTCTGTGACGAAAATTCGGGAACCGACAACAATAGACGTGCCGATACCAACTATTCGTCCAAATATTTCGAATCTCCGTGCGCTTCGGAAGCGCGTTAGCAGCGAGTAATTAACTCCGGGCATTTGTGCGGGCCCGCGCACCGGCCCGGCCCGCGTATCGCCGCCGCATCGCACGCATTGCAGGAGTGAATCTTGGAATAGACGTGTTGACACCACCAATCAATTGACATCTATATATATATAAATGAAACCCGTTTTCCGTTGTCACGACATAACATGAAAACGGCTTGACCGATTTGGCTGATTTTTTTTTGTAGTTTTCTAATACTCTGTACAAGGTTTTTACGGCAAAAATATAAAGAAAATCTCTCAGAAAGATTGAAAAATATACATTTAATTTTGCATATTTTAAAAAATGCGCGTAACGAATGTCAACGTCATTCAATTCAAAACAAAAAATCTATTGAATAGGTACTCATACATAAGATAGGTCAGCTATACAAAATAAAGTAGTGCATCAAAGCTACGCTAAGGCGGTACGAAGTTCGCCGGGTCAGCTAGTACTTTATAACACTGTCAGAATGAGACTCTCCCATAGATTTTGTATGGCAATACAAGCAAGTGACGTCACTAGTTTGTCAACTCAATTAAACTACTTTTTGTCAGTTACAATGCAATCAAAAATCTTCATTTACAGATAATTTCAAATCAATTAAGTTTTTAAGAACACAATGAAGTTTCTTTTAAAAAAAGTTGTGATTTCGAATTATTGGGGAATGGTGTCAAATTAATAGTCTATTCATGCACAAAAATAAGCAATTTTACATTCGAACCAACGAATTTTATTCCTGTCAAAACCAGTGTTCCCTATAAATTCGAATATTCAAATTGTTTTCATTGCTGAATTCGAATTAAAAACACAAGCAACAACCAATTTTTCATATTAAATACTGAAAATACCGGCGTCATTGCTTTTATTTTTTTGCTGCTATTCTCCTTAATTTGCTATTCAGTAAGGTAGACATGGAATAATTACATACTTGCAATCGGAAAACTGATGTTTTCAAAAATATGTCTCATCTATATCGTTAGGTGAGCGGAAACATAAACATAAAAAAAAAACATTATTATGAAGGTAGAGTCAAACAGTCACCCTTGATGTACCTACTCTACCATTCAGAGTTTGGCTGAGCTTTACATAAATACCGTACTCGAACGCGAGTGCTGATTTCAAATGCAAAGTAGTTGTCTATTAAGGTCGCTAGTGGTTAACGGCCCGCTACTGGCTAACTTCTTTTTCTATCGCATGGTAATGGCATGCGTATAGTGTTTCCAACTTTATTGACTATTAGCGTCTATTTACTTTTAAAATATTACTCTTAAGGGTTGACGCATGCAGCCGTCAGTCCACAGTAATTTGTTGCTAAAAACTTGGAAGTATTTCTAGGCAGTACTTAGAGCAGCGCATTGAAGCAATTCGAAATGTACCGCACGTTAACTTATTCCATTTATCGGGCTCTCGGCGAGGGATCGGCAAATACGGCGAGAGGCTCAAGGAGGCTGTTTGCTCACTCCGGCGCCGGCTGAATCAGTTTTTGCACGAACCGCCTTAGCCGCTTTAAGCCAAACCACACTCACTACTTTTATCACCAGTGAGCGGCAATTGTGAGGCTGCATCTATAGGACATCGCTCTTTAGTGTTGTTATCGTTCGGAGTTTCAAAAATATGCGTTTCAGACATAATCTCTACATACACACAATCTAAATAATCGCGCGATTTAGAGATACCGTCCCATCGACTAGGTGGGCCGACTTAGTAAAGAAGGGCGGGGTAGCGGCACATAAATCGTGGCGACCGGCCGTTCCGAGTGTCCGCCCTTAACGTACAGTTGAATTAGGTTTGTGTCACTTCATTTGGACTAGACAAGGGACAAAATGCCTATGTTAAAAGCTGGTTAGTGTGGTTTGGGCTTAAAAGGCCCTAATTTCGTTCACTTTTTGTATAATGAAGGTGAAAAACACTTAGGTGTAAATACGTATACATGTAAAGCTTTAATATTATTTTCTAATCATCCCAAAGGGACTAAATAAAACGTGTAAACAAACTCCAAAATTAAAATACAGCCACAGTCTGTGAAACGATCCCAAACCTTATTTCGTCAGAGTAGAGTTGGTTTTTGTTAGGCGGCAAAAGTTTGCTCGCTTTACAGGCGTGGCAAACATGGGTGCCCTAGATAACATCGGGCTAATATGGAACTGAGACGTTAGTACGCACGTTAGAGGTCAAGTTAGTGATTTATACGAGTATAAGTCTAGCTTATATAACAACTTTCAGGGCTGTAAAATATTGTTCAATATAAATACATAATATATTTTTTGAGAGAAATTGGGAATAAAATTCCAAAGCAAAGTTGTGAAGAAATCAATGTGAAAAGACTCAATTCTATTCAAATATCCGACTTACAGCCAGAGCAGTCAATAGAATAGCATGCGAGACATCCTGGATTAAGTACGTTCTAACTGTAAACCTCTAAGAAACTACTTACCCTAATATCCCCGCACAACTTTCTAATGCTCCAATATCCGTGTAGCCCGCGCCATTCAATTTGCCCGCTCCAAGAACTGATGCACTCAGTGCGGTCCTTTCCAAGTCTTAAGCTCTCGGAATTCGGCTCCGTAAGCCGAAGTTGCGGCGCGGGCACGTGCGAACGAGGCACAAACTACTAATGACTAGCTTTCATTATGCTGATTAATGCTATATTTTGGTGTACATTAAATTTTGGTATGTTAAGTGCGAGCTTTGCACATTCGGTAAAGGATTGCATTGGAATTGTGGAGCACGCTTGGAAGCTCTTCGAACGAACTAATCGTGGGACCGTGTCACTTCAATCAACTTTTACGCTACAATATTAATAAAATAATATCGAAAAATATACTAGTCTTACGTTTGTTAACTTAATAAAGACTATTTAACTTCTGAGCTAATTCACATTAATAAGTCAGGCGTGTAACAGGCCGATCTGTGTAAAGAAAATTTTTACACGGTGTTAAAAACGAGAGTACAATTCAGATGTTTGATCGCTACTACGAGTATAGTTGTTGCAATTCACGAAGGCGAGTGAGCTTTACATGTGTGGCGGCTCGCTACTGTCCGTTTTGTTCAAACATTTTGATAGACATTACACTATCGTTATGTTCATGTACACGTACACACACAAGTAAAGCTCACTCGCCTTCGTGAGTTGCAAGAAAGAAAACCTGCAAAGTTCTTTTGAAATTTATTTTAGAAATAAATACAACAAATTGAAATTCCGCAATGAAAATGGAAACTCTTACGACTCTTACAACAAACTAAAAGCAAAATACAAAAACAGATTTTACTGTTTTTTATTTTAAATTGCCATGTGCAGATTTTAAACATTTGAATCAAGCTATGCTCTGATACACAATATTTATTCGGGTAAATCCAAGGTTTCATGACTTAATTAGTGCACTGTTTTATATCGCTTGGTCCAGAAAAATAAACTATTTTCATTACGGTTGTTGTTCAAAGTAAACTGTGAGTTCGTGTTTTCACAAACAACGGTTCTGAACACTGTA
The DNA here is from genome assembly GCF_004193835.3 of Ostrinia furnacalis. Lineage (NCBI taxonomy): Eukaryota > Metazoa > Arthropoda > Insecta > Lepidoptera > Crambidae > Ostrinia > Ostrinia furnacalis. The sequence goes on from NW_021132742.1 coordinate 140,642, forward strand.
TGTACCACCAGCACATAGTTTTAAAAGTTTGTAAAGTGATAACAAACTGGGAATTGTTTTTGTTTTCTATTAGTTTTCAAAACGGTCTATAACACCGGAACAATGGCCCAAACATCGTCACTCAAGCCGGAATAGCCAACACACTGCACTCCCACAGATAAACTATTAACGTGACCGTCGATGGGCGACTATTTAATGGCCCCGTAAATCATGCTTTCGCCGCCGCCCACTAAATACCGATTAGGCAATTATTAAGCACCTGGTTACACTGTCCTGCACGTCGCCAGTCTTTATTAGCGGGACCATGGCGGCTAATAATATAATTTGCGCCGGTAACCTAATTATTAATGCCACGTCGACGCCGCTCCGGCCGGAAGTTATGCCGGAATATTGACGGAGTGTCTCTATTGGTTCGATTATGATTAGGGAAATGGCATACATTGATTGCTTTATTAATTTGGCACGGTTGTTGTAAATTATAAGAACAATTACTCATAACCTATCTACTTACTCTGAAAATTTTTAATGTACCACAGTTTAAGAAACCTTTACCTAAAAGGAATTCCTTGCAACCAGCTTTTCCAATCTAAAACCCATGGCTGTAAATCCCCCGAAAGCTGATTCACTTAAAGTCCTAACTACTGTAATCGATGCCTGCCTTTTAACGGAAAAGAATTCGTCGCCCCATCTTGTCGGGACCTTTGAACGCGGTGTAATCAAACGCAAAGGTGCGAAAGGTGTCTCAAATTAGGCCGTACAAAAACAGGGAGGCGGGCCCGATCTGCCCGCTCCTCCTTGGGGATCTTTCTTTTAATTTCCGATCGAATTTCTTTCCGGGAAATCAAGCGTTCCCCGTTTCCTAATCAATCCGTGTTCTTATAAGAGTCGCAAATATTTTCGTGCGAGCAGCAATCGCTTCTTAAGTTGAAATGAGTCTTATTTCAAGAAGTTCTAATAAGTACGAAGAATGATAGAAATTATACAGCGCGGAATTTTGTAATGCCATCTGGAGGGGAAGTTTTCTTAATGCTGTAGATAGAAAATTTTACTAAAAGAAAACATTCCTTTATTTTTGAAAGGAAATAGAACTGCATTCAAAGATTTCCGAAAATTGTTCGAAAATTCAATAATTAAAATAGCTCGCGAGTAGGTAAGTATTTGCTATTAATTTACCTACTTCAAAAAGTAGATAGATTATAACTGTACTGTAGTATTGCATTAATAGGTATATTTCAACAATGTCCTCTCCTACCGCGACTTAAACTTCAACAAATACTTTGACCTCTCAATGTAGGCCTTCCGCCCTGATTAGCATCAACCCTGGTCAATAAAACTTTTTAAACATGAGCGGCCAGACTCTAAAAACCACACCCGAATTGGAACCTTAACCCATTGAAATAAGAAGGAAAGTAAGATGACTTCGGAATCGATACAGTTGAATGGCATAATTACGGTCACCCCTTCAAACGTGAAGGTAATTATTTAAACATGATTTGTGGACACAAATTATAATGTAGCTGGTTGTCAATGTAGACAATGTGGTATATTTCTTTTGTTTTCATGTTATTGATTCGAAAATTACGGAATAATTTATGGAAATAGACACGAGCTACGCTTTGCTCGCATGGATTTCGATAATTAATCTGATTTCGATGGGAATACAAATCTCTACTTTCAAAATGTTATAACGTTTCCTCAGTGCCATTTGCCACGTTAAATTAAATCAAGTTCGTCAGTCAAGTCGGCCGTTTGGTGTACTGAGTGGTTCGAAACGGACTACTATGCCGAGAGGTCGCAGGATCGATTCCCGTTCAGTACAAACATTTTGTGTGCATGAACATATTTGTTTGTATTGGACTGGGTGTTTTCTATGTATAGTATGTTTATATTTACAAAAAAAAGGTATTTAAGTATGTTTATAAATATCCGTTGTCTAGTACTCATAGTACAAGCTTTGCTTAGTTTGAGACTAGAGGCGCAGTGTAAAATGTCCAAGAATATTAAAAAAAAAGTTTAACAAAAATAATTATGACATGTACAGACAATTCTGCGAATACTTATTGAATTAACGAAACTGTACACTAGGTTAAACGAGACGAATTCCCAGAAATGATGATATCTGGAAATCTGAAGCCTCCTGATATTAAAATAATATTTGTAATCCAGTTTTAACTAGGTATTCATTTCTTGAAAAGTATTTGTAGGTAACCTTGAGATTATCTCAATTTATTTTAAGCAATTTAATTTTTTTTCCTCCTCCATTTTTATTTCACTACGAATTACTAACTACATACTTAGATAACATGCAAATATAATTAGACGCTTAAACGTAAAGTTCCCGATCCCGGATACAGAAGGCTCGTGCTCATCAAACAAAATTGTAATACATCGCCATGCAAATTGAAAGGCAATTCCGAAGAGGATCATTTTGGATCCAGATACCGAGGGTTGACAGCGGCGCTGATAATTGATGATAATAGCTGTCAATAGATTGATAACGCCCGCCGCGACACGAACACTTTGACAGTTGTCTGACAGTTTCGCCGCCGGAGTCGATCGCTGTGACAGCTTACATGCTGCGGCAGGCGTTATGGCAAGCGATCGGAAAATGAGCGGGGCCAAACTTTGGGAGTACAACAAGTGGCCATTGTGCTGTTAGAAGACACTTTCCAATGTGATTCGTTTCTTTTCAGAATGGAAAGTGTGGTGCCGTGAACTAAGAATTACATGAGTTAATTCAATTACTTTAATAACTTCCACCGTAAATATGGGTTATCTAAACCTTGCAATCATGAATAACTTTAGAATTGGAGACAATTTTTTTGCTATCAATTTAAATTGGTTGTTTTTCCTAATTACTCGTAACAGGTTTTAAAATAAACAGTATTTTTTTGGATTGTTAATAATGACCAAGTAAGTTAAATAAGTTAAAGACCATGGTCGAATAATCCGAAATGTCTACTGTCCAATCGTTTGGAATAAAATTGTTTTCCGAAGTAGACCCTGCATCGTCAAATGTTGTCGGCGAACGAGCGACGTTAAAAAAAGGCTTTATCATGAAAAAATCCATCAGGCCGGCACCCTAAAAACAAACGATGAGGTAACAAAAATTGGACGAAACGGTCAAAGGAAACAAGCATTGTTGTCAGATAATAAATAAACTGTTTACGTTCGGGAGAGCAATAAACACAAACAAAGAAAGCTCAAAACAACAAAGTGATACGTAGTATCGGCGATTCGGTATTAAGTTTGACTCAATAGTTTTGAAGATCTTGGTCGCTGAAAAGACACAGCTTCATGTTATTGTAATCTTTTGTTAAAGTACATACATAAGTAAGTACCTACTGGTTCTAATAATAGCACCTTTGGCACTACTATGTTAGTGTTTTTTAAACATTCTACTTGCAAACAATATTAAATTAAATTTTAGTTTATGAATTCTATGTATAAATAATAATTTGTTCTAAGAAACATACTCATATTCATTACTTAGCTAAAAACTAAGCGGAGCTTGTACCGTAGCGCTGAAACATATTATTAAGTTTGTAGTACGTAAACGCACTAGTTATTTAATATTTTAGGTGCACGCAATTTTTAATGTTTCCGTTTCGTTACATTTTGAAAGAAACTAATCATATTGTAAGTAACAGAAAAATAAAATACCTAGGATACATTTCAAAATCAATCGAGTTTTTTAACACAGATCATCCTGGGCATAGTGTCATCAAACACAATAACAAAATAGCCCATAGTGCAGTGGACAACATTTCTGTGTTACAAAATGGCACCTGTTCCGACTACATAAGATGCCAATTGTTTAGCTTGTGCTGTCTGTACATCTGTATATTGAGGTAAGGAAGGATGCTTTATCTAGTGCTCAAGCAGGCAAATAACATCAGTTAGTTGCCACTCCATTGCCGCGTGCTAGAGTTTATCAAACACAACGAGATAAAATTTAGAATATTCGCCGAGCGGACATTGCGCCCGCTTTGATACCACAGTATAGAAAGATTCAGGAGAAAAACTTCATGCAAAAGCTGATATCTATCTAAGACAAACACTTGAGGGACATAACTGATATAAAATATACAAGTCATATTCAAGCTTTCCGCTTATAATAATCAATTGCCTTATGTTTATTGGGTTGCATAGTGATTGTAGTATTAAAGTGGGAACTAATTAAACGAAAATTTTATTAACAAAATTTGTAATAAAATCGCTGTATAATTGAAATTGTAATTGATGGTAAGTCGATTTCAGACTCACTGAATTGGCATTCGATAACCAAATATGTAGCATGACTGCACGATTGTATTAACATTGAATTAATTGAAGTTTTACTGATTCCATTTACGCTGCGGGTCCCTGCTGCAAGCGGGCGAGTGCGCGGCTTAAGCTCGAGTGATGCGGAATCCCTGCCTTGAGGAACTTATTACATCACTACTCTTGGCTGGCTTGTTGTTAAGATTTTTATACGTTCATGCTATGAACACGTTTTAGTAGTAATAACATTGAAGAAGTCAACCTCTGCTCTTTTCTCTATGATGATGTTGGGAATTAATGTAACAGCTCAGTCGATATGTCAGCAGTAAGGAGCAGACACAGTAACAGTTTCTTTCCTTTTACCGATTTTAATTACTTAATTATACAACTTACTGGCTTGTATAGTATTTACAAGTAGGCATCAATATAAACGAACAAATCTTTTTGGAAATCAGTAAAGGCGTAATCAAAATTATCCCAAATTAGTCAGCGTAGGTAGATCACCCCAGACGTTTGCAGTGGGCGGTTTCAATCAATTTGTAATGGTAACTAAAGTGTAGACTTTCAATTTTTATTTCACTACAAGAATCGCTTTCAGTATTAAAAAAGTGTGACCGGTTACCATAGTAGGTGGTCTTTGTGAGCTTGCAAAAGTGCATTGCGAAAAAAATCATCAATGGCACTCGTCGCCGCTGGCCGGCCGCCAGCCGCAGCCGCTGCCAATCGATACTGCGCTCTATCGACTGGCGGCGACACACTTGTGCTTTCCACAACACCAACAGTCTCAGCCTGGACGTGTGTTAGTGACTAACCTGAACGAAACAGAACACACGGTGAAACGCAATTGCAACGAAACTCCAACTTCTAGTTACTTTTGAGTTGCATCCAAGTTTCTGCCATAGATTCCGTTGAGAGACCACACATGACGCGACCATTTCAAACCGGTTACAAACTGGTCGTTGTGGGCCTTACAGCTGTACAAAGTGGAAATTGCGAATGTAGTTTCAACTCACTTTTTCTAGCCTTTAATGGTACAAGCATGTAGAATTGTGGACTCCTCATGCCTGTCTGCACTGAAGGTCTTCAGTAAACTCATTTGTCACACAAAATCTTGACAGATCGCAGTATTGTATGGTTCTTGTGATAGTCTCTTGAATAAGCATTTCTTTTTCTTAACATATTTTTTCTGATACATTGAAAAGTTTGAGACCAGTTGTGCATTTCATTTTGTTCAATCAATTGGAGACTGCAATTTGACCATCAGTTTAACTATTTTTTTTAACGTTAGAACAAACAACTAAACAGGTACCGAGTAAAAATAAATGACATGGTGTTTTGACCGCTCCAGCTTGCTCATAAAAATTCACTCAAGATTGATAAATAAGACAATGATTGCTAAGCCACAGTTCTCGCGCGCCGCGTCACTCCGCAAACATGTTCTTCTCGCATTCATCAATTTAGAGACCTCCTTATTTCCGCGCCTCGCGCTCCTCGCGATCAATCAGAGATTTGAATTGTAATGCGACCCACTTTGGCTTCGCCGTGACAGTTAAAGAGGTTATCAAAACGAGACGCCAGATCTGGGGGCTTCGGGAGCGAGGTTATAAAGAAAAATAAAGGGTTGGGTAAGAAAGGGAATAAAGTTATTGCGCATTTCATTTTGTTTGAATCAAAATACGTTCAAGTCAAACCGAATTTCAAGATTTCTTTCGTTTTGAGACAGAATAGTAAGTAAATATATNTAATTATGTTATTGCACCGTGTACAAAATTAAACAAAATACAAAGGATGTCTCTCGAGGTCAAATTAATTTGATTTCAAAATAAATGGACCCAACAATACCTACCTACATTGACAAATTTACTATGCAATACAACCGGGAGCTGTTTATGGCCGGACCGTCCTCGGCTCGAATCATAAACGCTTAACCCTTTTCCACTCCTCCAAGCTCTTTAAATTTTAACCCTACATGTCTGTATTCACGCTACGTGTATCGATCATAGAGGATCGACGGCGTGGCGCGAATAAAACACGCCACGGCGATAGCGGTACTCTCGGCCGGCCGACTTTTTTCTCGGCCTTCATAAAACATTTCACGGCTTTTGCATAATTCTAGGGTTGTGTGGTGTAAGGTAGCAGCGATTTTACTACCTCAAGTGGACGACGCAAAGGCGATTCAGCAATAGCTTAAAGATTACAAAATATTAAGGTACAAATAGTCTAACTAACACCTCACAAACTGTCATTACATTCGTCGTAGTATGCTACTCGTAGCTAACTACGAAGCAAAACTTCTCGTAGTTTGTAGCATTTACTACGAGTGCACTGAACTTTCGTGGAGCACTTCTCACAAAATATAACTCTCAATAAACCAGATAATATAAGAGTATGTACGTTTGAGACGTTTTGCTTTGAAGCAGCTCCTCGTTTGTGCCGACTGCCCTCGTGACTTGCGCCAGCCGAGGGCACAGGGCGGCGTCGCTGAAGAGTTGTGACTCGGTAAATTATTTACGCGTCTATTTCCCAGTTCACTTTTATTTGCGTTTAGGAAAGCAATTCCGGGAAACGTTCCCGGTGTCAGAGATGCCTTATCACGGCCCGTGATAATAGCCTTGTGTTTTACGCCGTGTTGCCCGTGGCATGCGGAAATTTTATATCTGAGTGGGTAATATTTTGCACGAAAATATCCCGGCAAGTTTCGACAAAGTAGATGTTTTTCCGAGGAAAAGTTGCCTTGTGAAAACCTGTTTCAACCCATTCTGGGTCAGGCTCTGGGTCGTCAAAGGTTAATTTGAATTGAGCCATTCCACAATAAATGACATAATGAATTTGCATTGGATTCTTGGATGTGAAACATTTCCAAAAATGTTTAAGTGAGACCTTTTAAATTACAATCGTGATTCCAATTTACAAAAATGATATCTACTGCAAAAGTACTTTAAAACCTATTAAATAAAGGCTTTGAACACAAGTTAGTAGCCGCTTACCTACGCTCGTATTATTGAGTTAAATTTTAAATCACAAGTGAGTTACGATTGAGCTACACCTATACATACAGGGTGGAAACGATAAGTGATCTCACTCGATTATTTCTAAACTACACAAGATATCGAAAAACTGGTTACTGATCCTGAAAGTGCTTCACGAGCTCTTTCTAACGGTATAAGTAACAGGTTACAGAATTAACTGGATCTATCCGAAAATTCAATGTTTTCAGCCTCCATACTAAATGTATGCCAGCCACACGATATTAAAAGTGTTAATTTTTTTACTAAATAATGAACACTTAAAATGAACTCGTAAATTGCATTCTTATTTAAAACTATTTATCGAAAACATTGGTTCTAGGCTTTACTTGCTATAATATTATCAAGACATGAGTGCCATGACTGTGTCAGTACTAAATGTATGGAAGTTGGAAATATTGAATTTTCGGATAGATCTAGTTTATTTTGTAACTTTTTATTGGTACCATTGGATAGAGCTCGTGAAGTACTTTCAGAATCAGTAGTCAGTTTTTTGATATCTTGTACAGTTTTTAAAATTAAGCGGTTTTAATAAATGTATGGAAGCTGGAAACATTGAATTTTCGGATAGATCCAGTTTATTTTGTAACCTATTATTGATACCGTTGGATAGATCTCGTGATGCACTTTCAGGATCAGTAACCAGTTTTTCGATATCTTGTATAGTTTAGAAATAATCGAGTGAGATCACTTATCGTTTCCACCCTGTATAATATAGTTCTCATTAATATCTTCTTCGTCTTGATTGTGTACGTCGCTAATCACATTAATATCTGGGATATAAATCGAGTCACAAATCTCTCCAGCCAACCACAGCTTACCGGAGCAGCGTCGAATAACATTATTGTAATCCAGCTGCCAGCTGCTCGTGGTACACTGTAACAAGTTTGGTGAACCGCCTAATTGTATGCACGACTGATCGTTTAGCGATCGCTCATGCGGCAAAACTGTTATATGTTTCAATACCCAACTTGGCGCCGTGTTTACAAAGTAAGCAGAGGGTTATTATTTTTGTATATTGGAGGGTTAGATGTGCTGGAGAAGAAAGTTGAAGGTAATCAACGCAACTTTTGTTGGAGAGAAAAGTAGAATTAATTATATCGGTTTTATACCATGTGCCTTCTATCTGTATGTGATATTTCGGTGGGTAATAGTAGTAGCAGTAGTAGTATCTACTTGTTTTACTATGCAGTAGTTACTTAACTACAGTCAGTAGCAGACGTTTTCTTCGTCTTGACAGACAAATCTTGTATAAAAATCATTTTGCGTAAGCAAAAATTTTGTTCCTCAACAAAGACTATAACTGATATGTAGATTAATCTCTTACTTATTTTCAGTTTTAAGAATATGTCAGCATTTAAACAGACCTTAATAAATATAAATTGAAATCCTCCGTCTACTTTGACTATTGTAAATAGCATCTGTCTGAATAGACTAACACACGTATTCACAAACATTACTATGAGCTCTCACAGTCGCGTGGACGCACAGGGTCAGAGTGTGGAGTGTTTTGGAGTGTCTTGCTGAGTGACACACACGAACCAATCTCAGAGCTCTATTCAACGCTGGGCGTTCGACTTCGCATAGCGTTGATGCTTCACTTAAGCAAGCATCGTTGGTGAATACGGGTGTAATCCCTCAAAGTACTGTAGGAATTTGGGTACAGTTCCCACTGACAGATTACGCAAAAAGTTGTGTATTTTATAGAAGCGAAGCTGGAACTGGTATTTCAAACTAAACTTTAATGTTTAGGTTTATGCCGGCACGAATGGATCGACAGTTTGCAAACAAATGTTTTATTTACCCGTTCAAGCCCTCATTGCTTATTCCGTTTCAGTCATATTGATAAATCAAGTTTTTTGTAACATTTTTAAATCATGAAAAAACTTTCTGTCATTAGCTAACCCTTTTAGTAACTGTATACCTATAAATTAAACTTTCAATAAAAGAAACAAGAGTATGCAATTTCGACTTCACTTCTATTATTACGAAAACATTTTGTTTCATAACAAACCGCATGATTTCAGACCCATACAATGTTCTTCCAAATACACCACCATTAAGTAAGTACATATTGTTTCAGCTGCGATGTTACGAGGAAGCGTACTCGTATTATACTATGTCTCTATATCAGTTTGTGTATGGCTCATATTGGGCCTTCGGAAGCAAGTATATTGGAATCGACTTATTACATTGAATACGCTATTGGATAGATACTCTCGTGATGGTGAAACATTTTCTTATTTCTAAAGTAATTGCAATTTGAAATATTCTATACCAGTCGCGTGTACAAGTGCATTTCATGGAAATGTTACAATCTGCGGTGGATAATACCTAATGATGATAAAACTTGACACAACCAAATATCTATTTTACGGAAGTACTACCTACAGCTCTTTGTCTATTTATCGGTTAGGGACCTCGGAGCCTCGGAAAGTGCTACCCATTATGTAGTAAAAGGATTGACCAATTATCGAATGAAAATCACATTTATTTCAATTTATCAAGCATCACGCTACGTCTTCCAGCCCGTGGTCGCCACTCGAGAACTTTCCTGCCCCAACGGCCATCGTCTCTACTAGGTGAACCGACGATCTGGTAAAGGACGCCGGAAGAGCCTGGATGCGGGCAGCGCAGGACCGTTCATTGTGGAAAACCTTGGGGGAGGCCTTTGTCCAGCAGTGGACGTCATTTGGCTGAAACGATCAAGTATCAATTCTAAATTACCAGTTCTTTGGACAATCCGCACTACATCATTTCCGCTCGCGTGGTTTCTTTTGTAAATTCTTTAGAACACTAAAGGCTATCACGAAATTACTTTCTTAGGATTGTTTTGTTTATCTGCATAATTAACTCATAAGCGATACGACCACATAATTACAATTTATTTATCATATAACAGTTAGTTTATTGTTTGCCCAGCCCCGTCTAAACTACTGACAGGCGTTGGTAATTCGAAGCTGTGCAGTGTGTAATGTTCAAAATATGAACAGCGTGTTTGCGCGCGATTGTGGCGCTGATCAAATAAGGCTTGTTGTATCGCGTGCGTTTATTTAGTTTGGATTCATTTGTCGAAAGCTTTTGCGGCGTGTACCACAAAATAAACAACGACAAACTATTTCATCAATTTATTCATGATAATTATTCAAATCATTAGCAAAATTATTATTCGCGTGCAATTTTTCTACCTAAATATTCTGTACTTTGGTTATGTTAAGCCTTCTGTCTTAATTTATCAGCCAAAGAAAAAACATAATAATTATGCAGAGTAAAATTAATTATAAATACATAAACTAAAGATAATTAATTACCTGAAGTATTAATATCAAATTCTTTTATAACGCCAGCAACTCGTGAATATTTTATTCGTTGTTTGTGTAAACGTTTTTCAGCTAAAAGCCTTTCGCGGAAAAGGGGGATGAGCGAAGACGCCCCAATCTCCAGACGGTTAATTCTGTTTTTTATTATCTCCGTTCGGGCGGCGATTTGGCCGCGAGATTAATAGGGGATAATTATAGTCTGGACTGAACCGGGGCTGGCCCCGCGCCAGGAGCCCGTCACAGGTCAGGGGGATTCAGAAGAACCAGCTTAAGCAATGACCCATACACAAGTTCAAACCTTCACTTACTTTTTTACTAGCATAACTTCTTTCGGATGCTCTGACAAACTTTATTTTATTTTATTTATTTATTTTATTTATTTATTTATTTCCAAGCTTAAGCCTATTTTTACAGAAATCCAATACAATAGACAAGCAAAATATGACAGGAACGTAACTTCTGAGTGGATGCGGGGATTTGTAAGTCGCTCGTAATTTGAAAATGTATTTTCAATATTTTCACAGAAATTTTCTAAAACCGATTCTTATCCAGTAAAGTACGCTAAATTATAGTCTCAAATTATTTCCTAAATCGCATTTTCTTTATTTGTTCTTTACCTCTAAAAGTGCAAACTTAGTTTGGACTGGTTCTACGATATATACTTATACTATGACAACATTAAGGCATATTCAGCAATACAGTTAAATGACCCTTATCACTATGAACATACGGAAATACATGCAACTGTTAGCTACTTGGCAGTAGTGGTAACACTGTAATTGTTGCTTATTTCTAAGGGTTAATAACTTAACTAGTTAACTATTTGTTGGATTAACTAACAAAATTACATTTCCAACTGTTAGAGAGTTAATTATTGTTTTGTAGCAATAGCAGGGTTTAAGTGGGACGTGTAAAGCGCCTTATTTAAAAGCCTAATTGCAAAAAAATAAATTACTTGACACTGTTTTCTGTCAAGAAGTCGTGGCAATGTTTTTTTACTGCTCTGTGAAGTGCAAATCAGCTTTTTTAGTGTAATGGAATATTACATTTGCTAGCTAGGTACTAGAATTGCTGGCACGAAGTATTAAAATAATATTTAAGTCTCCGTTATTTCGAGAACTAGACACGAATGGCTACCAGCTCGTAATATGTTATCGATTTCAGTTACTCAAAGATTAGTAAGCGTTCTCGAGTGCTTGGTTCCCTCTCGAGTGTCTTTGCTTCGTACTGCTTCAACAGGTTTATTAGTTTTGTTTCTCTTGCTCTATCGAGTCTACTCAGAGGAAACTTTATTACATTTGCAGATTTCTCGTAATCAGCCTGAATAGTAGTTTTTCAATAATTTCATTACTTTAGATATTATAACTGGAGTGGTCATGTTTTCATTATTTTTATTTTTTTGAGATAAGCGTTTTTAATAGCAAAAAGCTTAGCTTATTTGCCCAAGTTAAGAATATCAGAAGAAAAATAGTACCAATAAGCTATGTTATTATGCAGGCGAACCATGCATAAAATTTCTGAAAATATAAAAGCTTTGTAAATGTTGTTGCTAATCCATAATTGTCAGTTTTCCTCATTACATAGTGATAATAAAGTCATACAGCCACTAGCTGCACCACTCTACAAGAAAATGTAAGGACGAAATCTACGGGCGCTATAAAGGCATAACTTCCAATAAAAACTTCCGATTCCAAATAATTATATTGCACGACCATAATCGTGATAGTGGCATCGATTATAACAATGCAAAGCGGAAAGAAGTCTGGCGATGATCCAAGCGAGTGCACGTAAGTGCGGCGATCACGCGATACCAAATCGAAAATCGATACTATAAAAGTTTTATTCGATCCAATTTGAATAGAGTGGGCCTGGGCCGAGTGGAGACCGCTCAGGTGAGACGGCCCGGTCTGCGCGCCTAGTCAGCGGGCGAGAGGGCTAGTCCACACTAGTGCGGACGACGTCACCTTACAGTTACACTGAACAGTAAGGCGCAGAACAGACGGTGAAACGCAACTGCAACGAAACTGCAACTGCTAGTTACTTTTGAGTTGCATCCAAGTTTCTGCCATAGCGTCCGTTGAGAGACCACACATGACGCGACCAGTTTGAAACTTTCAGTTTCATTCATCAGAATCATCACAAAGTTACAGATTCGTTGCAGTTGCGTTTCACCGTCTGTTCTGGGCCTAATACGAGGGCTGCACTAAAAGTATCGGGAATGGAATATTTCCACTGTTCCAGTCATATTAAAATCTATTGAATTGCAAACTCCAGGGTTTTAAAAATCGTATACCATTTATTTATTTAAAAAAAGATTCTCGGTCGTATCACAAGGTCTTGTCAAACTTGTTTAGTCGTTGAGAAAATGGAATTGACTCGAGAAAATTCACGAGCGATGATTTATTATGACTTTTGAAGTGGTTTAACACAAAAACAGTGTGTTGACCGGATGATTTCTGCATTTGGTAATGAAGCCCCATCCAAAACCACAATTTATCGCTGGTTTATTGAATTTCAACGTGGACGTGTCAAGCTCAGTGATGATCCCCGTCAAGGTCGTCCAAAAACTGCAGTCACCTAAGAAAACGTTGATGCTGTGCGTAAGCTGATTGAAGAAGATCGACATGTGATATACCGCGAAATTCAGGCAACTTTAGACATTGGCATGAGTCAAATACAAATAATCTTGCATGAACAATTAGGTGTAAAAAAGTTGTTTTCCCGATGGATACCGCATTCGCTCTGTGAAGATCAAAAAGCGGCTCGCGTTACTTGGTGCGTCAGAACTCTCGGGAGATTACATGCAGGATCCTCAAATGCTGTATACAACATCGTATCAGGTGACGAATCATGGATATACGCGTACGAACCCGAAACAAAAAACCAGTCACGAGTTTGGGTGTTCGAAAATGAATTAAAGCCAACAAAAATTGTTCGTTCACGGAGTGTTGCAAAAAAAATGGTGGCCACGTTTGTCTCCAAAACCGGCCATGTTGCGACTATTCCTCTTGGGGGACAAAGAACGGTTAATGCAGATTAGTATGCTAGCATTTGTTTGCCACAGGTCGTTTCTGAACTCCGTAAAGAGAACTGCAACCGCCGCATCATCCTCCATCACGACAATGCGAGTTCTCACACCGCGCACTGAACAAAAGAGTTTTTAGAGCAAGAAAACATAGAATTATTAGTCCATCCGCCGTACAGCCCCGACCTAAGCCCTAATGATTTCTATACTTTCCCTAAAATTAAGAATAAATTGCGTGGTCAGAGATTTTCATCACCTGAAGAAGCTGTGGAAGCCTACAAAACGGCCATTTTGGAGACCCAAACTTCCGAATGCAATGGTTGCTTCAATGATTGGTTTCGTGTATGGAAAAATGTGTCAAAGTTCGCGGAGAATACTTTAAAAAGCAATAAATACATTTTTAAATAGTAATGTTGTTTCACTTCCTTGATTCCCGAAATTTTCAGTGCCGCCCTCGTATATAGCTTTTTATGCAGTTGTGTAAAAGGTACTATCTGACAATGAAAACTGATGTGCTGTCGATTATAGAGTGTGGTATTTGTAGATTTATTTTATTGATAGAGATGTGCATTAGTTATAGGTTTCTATTAAATAAGTCGCATACCTACGTTGTAAGTGCCTTAATCAGAGTATACTAAACTATTACTAAATCGAATCTCACGTAGATATCTAGTAATATCTATGTAGATATCTATTTGTATAATTGACAGAATTGAAAGAATTGGTGTTCCCGGTGTGCACTCGTCCCGGTCACAAAGCGGCGAGCGGTCCAGCTTTGTGTGAGCACTTTGTGCAGTCGCAGCGGCAAATAGACGAGCGCGAGTAACAAACAACTCCGAGCCGCACTTGCTCAGGTGTAATGCGCGTTTGAAATCTTTCACAAGTGCGTGTGACCAGCGACACTAATCCGATCCAAAGATACAGATAACACAGTACGAAAGAAAGTATGCACATTCGATTGAAAAAAATATATATTTTTTCTAAACAAGTTATCATTTTTGATAGAAGATAACTATGCCTACAGAATAAAGACTTACTCTAGGTACTTTTATATCGTTTAAAGATATATAATAAATTACCTATTAAAGTTAGTGTGCAGTTTCTAAGTCGATCCAATCTCTAGCTGAATCTTCTGGCTTGAGAGTTGATTGATTTGGAAACCAACTGGCTAAGTTACTCCCAAAGCGATACAGGGAATGCAATTAGACCAGCAGACATTCAAGCTCCGTACTCTCACACAATTTAAAAGATATCATTGCATTCTTCTTGGCCACAATCCAGCGATCGCCACGGGAATCAATATTCTGGACTGTGCATCAAAACAACGCGATACGGAGCCGGTGGGCTGCACTGAGCCGTCAGTAGTCACAACTGGAGGAGCAGTCACTTTTGCATGCAATGTTATGGATAGCATTGCGTTCTCTTTGGCTCCATTCCAGCAATCGCCACCGAAATCAATACTCAGATCATGCTTCAAAAACAACTCGGTGAGCTTAAGGTAATGGGATACGGCATCTGGATATTAGTTACTGTAACTTGTCATCTCTCGTAAGCTACATTGTTTAAATCATTCAATATTAGCAATGTAATTTAGCGTTTTAATTTTCTCATACCATTCCATTCAGAAGGTTTATCTATATTCAACGGTTGGTACTAATTATTCATTTTAGTCAATCTAGCGACAGTCCCCAAAATCAATACCTATCTACTTAGGTAAGCTGTGCATCGAATCATCTCAGCGCAAACTCAAGGCGGAGGGATGCAGCAGCGCGGCATTAATATGCGCAGTTAGTTGAAAACGTGCTAATTGTATGGCGAATTTTGGTCGGAATGTCGACATAGCGCAATTTGAACAGTCCTATGTGTTAGTATTCAGTCTAAAAATAGCCTAAACCACAGAATAAGTAAAACTAAATGAACTTAAATGAAGGCTAACTAGACGTCTCCTCAGCTAATAAACTTTATTTCGTCACTCTTTAATTCGATTGTAATTAAGAGCAAAATCTAATTAAAAATTTAAAATATATTTAGCCGTCGCGTCGACAGCTTGTGCGACTGTGATCATACAAAATCTTCAAATCTTTCTAGTGTTTGAATAAAAATAAATAATTATCAGAATCTCTATCAAATTGCCGAGCATGTACGAATTTGTCCTGTGTGCCTACCATGAGTTTACGTTAGGTGTGCTCGCTAGCGACTGCGTAAAAAAATGACATTTAAATGTATGACATATTGTGCAGCGCCCCTAGTGGCTACTTTCAAGAAATAAAATCGTCATAGAATTTTTTGACGTATTCGCTAGCGAACTCACCTAACGTAAAGTCATGGTAGGCACACTGTTCGCATTTCCCTGGCTGTGTCACATTGTAGGTGGATGCAAGCTAAATTAAGTCTTTTAGTTGTAAGCCGGAGTAACTCACGGGACAGAAATGCATGGAATTGGTGGCAGCGTTTGTACACGAGTTTACGGCTCGGAGTGAATGGCCCGCTGCGGTGTATCCGACACCTCCACTGCGGCAACTGAAAGGGCTCACGGAAGATTTGTTCGCTTGTGCATTTATGGAGCCACGTTTTAGACATGAGTGGTATTCACTATAAACTACGTAACGCCCAACTCAAATTGTACTAGCAAGTTTACACGAAGCATTATGACTTGATGTCATTATAACAGAGGTGCAAAGAGAGCTTGTGTTTCTCATTATTTAAACTTTTATCGGGTTTTATACGAATACAATATTGATTTTACGGTAGATTCTTTTATTATGGTTTCAATATTTCAATAAGTTATATCTTGTGTAAGTAAAAATTTCTGTTCCAATTTATCGACATTATACATTTATTAAAGAGAACTCGGTCTCATGCAAGTTTTATTATTAGTTATATTGTGATATTTTTTATTACTTTTATGTTTACCCGAATATTGGATAAATGATAAAAGTTTCATGATTATATTATTCTCTTCATGAGATAGTAAATAATAACTTAGATAATACGATTATGCCCTCATTTATTTCTTTTACATTAGCCATTAACTAAGCATTTCTATTAATAAATTTTATTATGACAGCTTTTTGGCTTTTTCCGAAGCAGATATCAGAAACCAAGATCTATTAAACAAGAAATATGCCTTTTAAAAACTGTACCAAGCACTCCTTGCCTAAGACTATTCACCACGCGCGTGCCGTCTTACGACCTTATCTTTAATTTGGCTCTGCTCCCAACTTTCCCGCGCCCAGCGTCGGGAAGTTTGCGTTGAAAGAAATTCCCGCGCTTCGAGGATCAATAAGCGCATTTCCCTATTGGCGCAGCTCTCGAGCGCGGAACTTCGCGGTGTTTATTCCGCGCCAACAGCTCGGGTCAAGTGGGCTCTTTGTTGCTAATCCTACAACTTTGAGGACCAGGCCTTTACAACACCTTTTTACAACTTCAAAGTTTATTCCGCATTTTTTTGCAAATCAGATTCGTGCCTTAGAAAAATTTATGATTGTGTGAATTTTGAAAATAAATTAGATATGGTCCAAATAAGAAAATACTCCACGAACGCGAGAACGCATCTCCCCAAAATGACTACCAATTTAATAAATGAATTTTATACTAACTAGTATGCTACTAATAATAAGTAACGTTCAATTAACAAAATTAATTTCACGTTCAATCACATCACTTACGTCACAAAATTAAACACATTCATTCGCACTAATTCGCAGGCCACCGCACACGCGGTGATTAAGTCCGCGATAATTAACGCTATGCACTGTGCAACACGCGTCGCTTCACGCTTGTCCGCGCGGTGTGGTCGCTGCCTTGCATGCGTGTAAGCAACTCAATTGAGACTAAGCTAAATTATTGATATATGAACACCTCCAGCCACAGCATCTGCCTACTTGGTCATCAGATTCGCGAGTCGCAACGGTTCAGGTTCGACATAAGAGTGTAATGTAGTCCCCAGGTTAATTTAAGATTGTATCAATTCGTAAAAAACATGATTCCGTGAAGCGCGCTAAATAAAGTCTTCCCTTATTTAATCTTGGCAAAGGGGTTAGTAGAATTCGAGTGACATCACAATCTATGATCTAAAAGAACAAAAACAGATTTAAGTTACTCTAACAATAAATAAAATGAATAAAACCGCCAGATGTAAGGAGGCGCAAGTAATATTTCTATAAAGTGAACAGTAATAATACTCGTACCTATCATTGCCGTATAGTACCGTATTGCCTATTTACCTAGATACAGGTGCGTAGGGTCGATGATTAGTCAATCCAACGGGCGTGGAGCCATCAAAACACAGTTAAAGTGTCGGTGCGGCGCAAACAACGCCCTTAAATCACTTCACCATTGACGCGGATCAGCTCGTAACCGAGTTAACTGCTCAGCACGGATCAGGGCGCGCTAATTGCGGCCCGCGGCGTCGCTCGCCGCCATTGCCCTGCATTCTGAGGCGATTCGCGGCCGCCCGAGCGAGCGGCATTATACTCGGTTCATTGCACGTCCGGAAACATGCAAGCACCATTGTTGTTATGTGCCTCTACTTAGACCTAATTGAAATTATACACATTATGTGCCTACTGATATCAAGCTAATTTGGTTCAGTTACATAAGATCAAAATTATATTCCTGGGAATCTTGGTTTAAATAAACATTACCTACTTCGTTTTGATAACATGTCGCGCCGTACCACAATAACATTCATTACCTATTTGCGTCAGGAAAATTCCAGACATTAGATAACAAAAATACTCAAAAATAATAATTCCATAGTAGAAATATCCCCAAAGTTACGTACATATTTCAATTCCGCTTATAAATGTTATTCTAGTAACAAACGTTTATAGTACGAGTGTAGTGTAGTAATGTCCATATACTCAGATTTTTAAGGCATAACTACATATTGGTACGGACATATTGACCTTAGAGGTCTTCAGGAAAGTAGCACACTGAATGAGAATCACGCACGGCAATTGGCTGTACCTATCATATAGTTTTGAAAGCGACTCACCGTAATTCTCTTCAGCAGCCGCTTGCCCTTGTGCCACGTGATGACGGCGGGCGGCCGGCTGCCGGCCGACTCGCACGTCACCTCGTAGCGCCGCTCGGCTGTTAGGACTCCGCCCTCGCCAATCTCTATGGGCTTCTTTATCTCCACTGTTAGTGGTCTCACTGTAAAGAAAAGATAGGGTCAGGATTGCGTGATGTGGAAAAATTACTAAGATTGAATACCTTACCCTATGCAATACCTTTTATGGTACCAGATGCTAAAGGTAATAGGCGGCTTAGCATGCGAACACGGCCGTGACGTTTCGACAGCTATAGCAGTCTGTGCTTAACACTCTTGTTACCGGCCACAGCAGCCGGTCTCGATGNGCCCCCAGATATAAGTACCTACTGGTGCTAATAATAGCACCTTAGGCACTACTATGTTAGTGTTTTTTAAAAAATTATACTTGCAAACAATACTTAATTAAATTTTAGAATAATTTGTTCTAAGAAACACATTCACATTCATTACTTAGCTAAAAACTAAGCGGAGCTTGTACCGTAGTGCTGAAACATATTATTAAGTTTGTAGTACGTAAACGCACTAGTTATTTAACATTTTAGCTGCACGCAATTTTTAATGTTTCCATTTCTTTACATTTTGGAAGAAACCTATCATGTAAGTAACAGAAAAATAAAATACCTAAGATACATTTCAAAATCGTGGTGTTTATGACAATCGAGTTTTTTTGTTACAGTTAGGCTTTTACATTTACAAATACATTAGTTTTTATTTCATTCAAAAATACCCAGTAGTTATGATTTTATAAGCATTCAAAGTTCGCTTAAATATTGAGTGCCGCCGACGGTCACGTGACCCCGCGTGACGTACTCACAGTATCCGCTCTCTAGAAAACGGGTATAAACATACTTAAATACATTTTTTTTGTAAATACAAACTTATTATACATATTAACACCCAGACCCATCACAGAAATTAAAATTGAACCAAACCCAAACTTGATGCGATTGTGTCGTTTTATTGCGAATTACCTTCCAGCTCCATCATTAGACCCTGATTACTATATAGAATTAAAGTACTCGTCAATATAAAACGAACGAACCCAAACTCGATGGATTTAAGTCGTTTTATTATAGAGTTCCTATGGCCACCTTCCAGCTCCATCATCAGATCAGCTCCATGTCATCATAATATTGCATGGTCATCCAAATCACATGTGCTTGCGAAATTTCAGCTTAATCGGTTGCCTGGAAGTGGGTCTTAATTCAGCTTGCAAGATTCCACCCATACAAATATGAGCCAGTCACTGTAATATGACATCACGCGCATAAAATGGCGGGCAGGCCGCCGCCCACAATTTTAAAATTCAATATCTTGGAAACTAATTGACGTATCGAAATAATTCTTTCACGTGTATTTTTTTATTTTTAACAGAGAATACAGAAAGCTAAAAAACAAAATTAGTGAACATTCTTCATTGGAATTCGATAACCAAATATGTAGCATGACTGCACGATTGTATTAACATTGAATTAATTGAAGTTTT